>NW_007245876.1:351346-447885 GCF_000164805.1 Carlito syrichta
AGTTCCAGCTACTTGGAAGGCTGAGGCGGAAGGATCGCAGGAGCCCAGCAGGTCGAGGCTGCGGTGGCCGGGAGCGGCCACTGCACTCCAGTCTGGGCGACAGAGTGAGACTCCAACTCAAAAAAAAAATTATCCATGTCCTATCAACTTATCTCAAAACAACGCAGTCTTCTATTTTCTCTTTTTTAAGTCCCATGATTATTACCCTATCTCAGTTATTTTCAAACTTTTTAAAACAGCAGAGTTGCTAGGCCACAGTGGCTCAATTTGTAATCCCAGAACTTTGAGAGGTCAAAGAGGGATGATGGTTTGCACCCAAGAGTTCAAGACCAGTCTAGGCAACATAGCAAAACCTCATCTCCACAGAAAAATCAAAAAATTAGCCAGACATGGTAGTACACACCTGTAGTCTGAGCTACTTGGAAGGTTGAGGCAGAAGGATTGTCTGAACCCAAAAGGTTGAGGCTGCAGTGAGTCGGGATCATGCCACTGTACTCCAGCCTGAGCAACAAAGTAAGATCCCAACTCAAAAACAAAAAAGCAAAGATCTTTTTTTCCCTTGAGAAATCTGACATGAAGTCATTATATTTAAATCAAATTAAAGCTATTTTTATAAATATAATTTTCACAGTAACTTTTACTTACTCTAACATCAATAAGTGACAATGAGACTTTGTTAAGAAATACAAAACTTGGGGTAGGGACGGTGGCTCACGCCTGTAATCCTAGCACTTTGGGAGGCTGAGGTAGGAGGACTGCTTGAGCCCAGGAGTTCAAGACTAGCCTAGACAACATAGTGAGACCTTGTCTCTATAAAAAATAAAAAAAAATAGTCAAGCGTAGTAGCACATGCCTGTAGTCCCAGCTACTCAAGAGGTAGAAGCAAATCACCTGAGCCTAGGAGGTTGAGGCTGCAGTGAGCCAGGATCACGCCACTGCACTCCAGCCTGGGCAACAGAGTGAGACTTTAAAAAAAAAGGGAACACAAAATTTGAAATCAGGAGTTAGGAATGAAAGTTTATATCAATCTACCATTTAATTTACATATATAACTCTTATACGATATTAAGAAAAATCTTGGTTTGTGCACATATACATATACACACACACACACACACACACACACACACACACACACACACACACACAAATAGTTGCAAATGGTATTTATTTATTTATTTTTTCAGTTGAGGTGTCAGGTTGGAGTGCAGTGGGATAATCATGGCTCAACCTTGGCCTCCTGGGCTCAGGTGATACTTCTGTCTCAGCCTTCCAAGTAGGTGAGACCTACAGGTGCACGCCACTATGCCTGGCAAGTTTTTTTTTAATTTTTGTAGAGATGGGGGTCTGGCTATGTTACACAGGTTGGTCTCGAACTACTGGGTTCAAGCAATCCTCTCGCCTCAGCCTCCCAACATGATGGGATTACAGACGTGAGCCATTTCACCTGGAGGCAACAGTTCTTAAACTATTATTTTAATGTTTAAGGAAACCCTTCAGATAAACAGCAGCAACAAGAGGACCTTGGCTCTGTGGTCTGCACAAAAATGGGTTACCTTGGTACAAACTGCTGGTTAAAATGTAGAATTAAGCATCTTCAAATTTGATTGTGTTTATTAGCTCTTTTATTATAGGTTTTTCACTTAAAAATATTGAAAGAAATTTGAGCCAAACTTCAAAAGAACCCCTGAAATACTTCTGTGAAGCACAATTTATAACCAGTTTCCTTATTATTCTTCATCTGAGCTCTTACATTACCTCTCCCTACTTCCAAAGTATCCTTATTTCTATTTTCCTTACATGTAGCTGTCTGATCAATCTTGCTACAGTACAATTATTGCCTGCACAGACTTGACATAGTTGCTGGCACCTGAAGCCCTCTGTGATATAGACCACTTTTGAGTCTTTTTTTCCTTCATTCCTCACTCAAACTCCATGTTCTAGAAAACCAACCATTTTCCATTTCTAAACCAACAAGCTTTCAGCCATACAACCTTTTCTTACAAATCTTATATGTATGTCTGGAATTCTCTTGTCTTATTAACTCCACTTCAGAATTTCTGTTCATCTTTTAGAGCTCAACTCAAACCCCACAACTCTGCTCAATGTCATTCTCACCTCTAAATCTGCTAAAGAATTCTAAATTTCAAAATATTTATCATATCTAGACTGAGTTGTACAATAAAATGGATTGTGTCTTGATTTAAGTAGTACCAAGCAATCTAATAAATGAGAAAATTATTTAAAACTACGTAAGTGATGAAATTCTTCTAAAACTGGATTGCAACGATGGTTACATAGTTCAATAAACTGACTAAATATCACCAAATCAAACACTTGAAATGGGTGAATTTTGTATATCTCAAAAAAATTGTTTTTCAAAAATAGAACTCATAGGAAATATAAAAGAGGTTACTGGGAACTAGGAGAAACAGGGAACGAGGTGCTATTTATTACTTAATAAGTACAGAGTTTCAGTTCGGGAAGATGAAAAAGTTCTGGAAAGATAGTGGTGATGCTTACACAACATTCAACGTCACTGAATTGTACACTTAAAAATAGTTAAAAGGGACTGGCCTGTTGGCTCTTAACACTATGTGAGGCTGAGGCAAGAGTCTTGAACCCAAGAGTTTGAGACCAGCCTGGGCAACACAGTGAAACCTCCTCCTTACAAAAAGATAAATTTTAATTAGCTAGGCATTAGTGGCACATGCCTCTAGTCCCAGCTATTCAGGAGGTTGAGGAGCTAGAATTGTTTGAGCTTAGGAGGTTGAGGATGTGGTGAACTGTACCACTGCACTCCAGCCTAGGAGACAGAACTAGACCCTGACTCAATAATAATAACAGTAACAACAATAATAATAACAATGATAAGGCAAATTTGGTGTTTTTTTTTTATCACATAAAAGAAAACTAGGTTGGTTTTAGAACATGTTGAGCTCGAGATACCTGTGAGGCAGTAACGAAGATGTCTACAAGAATCAAAAGCTCAGAAAGAAAAGAGGGCAAAACTGAGAATGATTTAAGGGCACTGAACCATACGTAACTTTGAATTTTAGAGACTAATCCAGTATCTAACATGCAGTAGGCACTCAACAAACACTGTTAACTGAATTAAAAAAAAAACTAGAAGAAACAAGTGGGTTTCTTAAAAATACTAAAAAAACTGTTTCACCACTGGCTGACAATGATTGTTATTAATATATGTAATTAGCTATAAGTAAGCTATCATTTTTTTTCTCCATTCTGTAGATTTCTCAGTGTTGTATATATTAAGAAAACAAAAACTTTTCATGCCTTGGTCTGTTTTCCACATTAAATCAGGACTTCCAGTCTTCTCTCATCATAATTAAGAGGTGATACCCACCCGAATAGTTACTGTGTGATTGGCAGATGGTCTCAAGAGAGGCAGCCTGATCCCACACAGAGGCATTCTTCTCATCTCCTCAATAGGAGTTCCAAGCCACTTCTTATCTGGAGAAAGGTGAGGTGGGATGTATTTAGGGATCCTCCTGTCTGTTCTTTGATGTTTGATTTCACAATGTTCTTTTCTAAGATCAAGATAAATATATAAAACCACAAATTACTTACTGTTTCAATTTCCTTGGATACACAAGTACAAAACTTACAACATTATTGTTTAAAGTATGCCATTCTTGCGCCCTCACTTCAATTTGTCTTATATTTACAATCAAAAGAAAAACATACAAAGCTTATATTAAAACCCAAGAGTTGCCGGGCTTGATGGCTCGGCCTGTAATTCCGCGCTTTGGGAGGCTGAGGTGAGTGGATTGCCTGAGCCCACGGGTTCGAGACCCGCCTAGGCAACTTGGCGAGACCTCATCTCTACAATAAATCCAAAAACAAAAAAACAAAAAACCCAAGAGTTAATTTTCATTAGTCCTTGGAAGAAATTTCCAAACACATGTAAATCACCTTCTGAAAACAGAAATGAGTCATGATTATGGTTCATAGTGTCAGCTACTGCTCAGGTTTTCACACAGTAATTTTCAGTGAAATGAACTCACTATTATATGCTGACTGCACTATCTCAGAAAATTGAGATCACAGAAATTACTGAGTAGGCTTTAAGATTCTATTTGGGACAATGCCAAAAAAAATAAGTTTTTAGTTAGACATACCTAGATTTAAATCCCAGCATCACCACCCAGAAATTACATGATTTCAGCAAATTCTCTAACCCAAATCTCAATTTTCTCATTTGTAAAGTGAATACGATACCACCTACCTGCCTGCAAGAGCATAAGAGAAAGTGTTTTTTAAAAAAAGTGTAATATACAATTGCCTAGAAAAATATCTGGCTACATAAACAGTAGCTACTATCAACCTAATATTTTCATGTTCTAGTAATTCCCAAAAATTCCGGAAAAAAAAGTTCATTAAACTAAAAATCTGATTTCCAATATTTTACTTCTTGTTTTCCATTTCTGGCTTTTCTAGAGTTTAAACTTGGGTGTTAAATTTAGTATAAATAGTTGCCAAGAAACACAAACATTTCTTTGCTTTACCATAAATCATAACCTTGCTAAACTCCACTATAAAATTATTCTGTTATTGGAGAGATACTCCTAATGGAAAAAATTACCTTCTGTCCTCTGCTTTGGGTATTCTCATGAAGTGGTCTGTGATTTTAGAATCCTTTTTTCCATGTTGCTTAGAATTTCTGCATTCTACATTCAAGCTAGAAGTACTTCCAGGCAGTTTAGCATTTAAATCATTAATTCCAGTGCGACTCTCTCCTTCAAATTGGAAATGTAATCTAATTTCACCGCCCTTAGTAGAGTACCGTTTCCTAAATTCAGCATCAGCTTCTCTTGTTTGGAACCTTGAAGGCTTATTTGCTGTTTGGGAGGAACAACTATCTTCTTGTTCATCAAAACCTGGACTAGTCTCCTCATCTGCTTCTGAGTCTTGACAACTATTTTTGGAATTATCTACATCCATTGGTGACTCAGGTTCACTTTCCTTCTCAAATGGAGGAGAATTTCCTAGGCGACTTTCTTGTCTACTCAATGTGTTGTCATTTTTTGGTCCAGTACCAGTGTCCTCAGAGCCAACATCTGACAACGGACTTTCTGGCACCACGTCTCTTTCTTCCTGTTGACAACTTGCACAGTCTTCCATAGGATGGCAAGACTTGCTGCACTTTTGGTGGCTTCTGGCTTCTCTGATCTGTTCACCTTCTGTAGTCTGTTTTTTATTTGCAAGCTTTACAGGTGTCAGAAATTGTTGATTATCCCTATTTTCTTCACTGTCTGTGTCACTGTGATCATCATTTTGTGGTGACTGATCAATGTTAGCATTACTGAACTTCTCTGGTACCAGAGTTACTGTCAGAGGTTCACTTTCCAAAAGCTGCTCCATATGTTTCCCTTCATTTTGCCACTTACACATGGTTGCAGTCTGATGTTGGTTCAAATATTGTGTACTTTTTTCAACAGGTGACTTATCAAGATTTAACTGAGAAACATTTTCTAATTTTTCTACATTATGTTGGTAAAAGTTATCTTTTTGTACAGAACTCATCATGGACTCTATTCTTGAATTGTTGTTTTCTTTACTATCCAAACTACAAGAGAAGAGAAAGAGCTAAAAACTTACCAATATTAAAAAAAGTCACTAATCTGATCACACCCACCCCATGTCACAGCAATAATTAAACATCTTGGGGTTACCTGAGTATGCTCTTCCATGATTCCATGTCTTTGTACATGTGCCTTAATGCCCTTGCCTCAATTGTGTGCCTGGTAAGCACCTGCCTTTCTTTCAAGTCTTTAAGTCACTTACCGCCTTACACAGTCTTCCTTCATGGCCCATAGGTAAAGATGAACATTTGTTTTTCTATATGCTAACTACTACTATACTGCTCACACCTTTACTGTTGCATCTACCACACTAGGTAGTAATTATGTGTTTCTGTGTCTGTGGCTACAGCTACATTATAAATATCCTAAAGACAGGGACTATAAACCTCTTTAATCTCTGTATCTCAAGTATGCAGGATGGTCCCTGCAGACAGGAAACTCTAAAAGAGTATTTATAAGTTGAAAGAGTGAATGTAGATGAAGAGGAACAGAAAAACAAAAAATGAGAGAAAATGCTAATAAAACAAGACAAAATATCCATGTATTGTTATT
The DNA here is from genome assembly GCF_000164805.1 of Carlito syrichta. Lineage (NCBI taxonomy): Eukaryota > Metazoa > Chordata > Mammalia > Primates > Tarsiidae > Carlito > Carlito syrichta. The sequence goes on from NW_007245876.1 coordinate 357,505, forward strand.
CATTTCTCTATATAGACATGTTTCTATACCTTTCTGATTCAGCTGTCTCGATTCCTTTAGTGTCCATCCAACTGGTAATAGTCTTTTGTTTGAAAACTACAAAAAAAATTAAAGTATAGTCATACATTCCTTCAAATAGGAAACACACAACACACATTATACATGCAGGGCACTATGCTAGGTTCTGTGGGTTAAAGATTAAGTACTCAAGCAATGACATCCAGTGATAAGAGATAGGATAGGAATATAAATATTATTACATAAGACATAGGTAGAAAGTGAGCACCAGTAGGTGCCTAAAAGAGTTGGTATGACCTAAAGGATAAGAGCACAGACTCTGGAGTCAGAATGTCTAGATTCATGCTGGGCATGGTGGCTCATACCTATAATTCCAGCACTTTGGGAGGCCAAGGTGGGAAGACTGCTTGAGGTTAGGAGTTTCAGATCAGCCTGGGCAACACAGCAAGACCTAATCTCTACAAAAAATTTAAAAATTTCCCGAGTGTGGTAGTGTGTGCCTGTAGTCCCAGCTCTTAGGAGGCTGATGGGGGCAGGAACACTTGAACCCTGGAGTTTGAGGTTACAGTGAACTATGATCATGCTACTGCACTTTAGTCTGGTGACAGAGTGACACTCTGTCTAAAACAAATAAATTCAATAAAACAAAATCAAATCCGGGCTTTCTCACTGGTTTCCTATGTGAATTTGTCAGGGTCATTTCTCTATGTCTCAGAAGACACATCTATAAAACATGCAAATTAACAGTATTTTTCATGACATTAATGCAAAGTTTAAATTAAATAATAATAATGCATGTGAAATGTTCAGGGCACTATATAGCATATACTTTGTAATCATTAGGGGTTTTTTTTGTTTTTAGGGGTTTTTTTTTTTGAGTTGGAGTCGTGCTCATTGCTCAGGCTAGAGTGTAGTGGCACACTCTCACAACCACAGCAGCCTCAACCTGCTGGGCTCAGGTGATCCTTCCGCCTCAGCCTTCCAAGTAGCTGGAACTACAGATGCACACCACCATGCCCAGCTAGTTTTTATGATTTATTGTAGAGACAAGGTCTCACCAAGTTGCCCAGGCTGGTCTCGAACCCCTGGGCTCAGGCAATCCTCTCACCTTGGCCTCCCAAAGTGCTGGGATTACAGGCTGAGACACCGCGCCTGGCCAATCATTAGTTTTTAATTAGCTTTATTATTTTTAAAAGTCCTGAAAAGGAATTAAGATATTTCTGAGGAAGAGACTACTTCAAGGAACAGGAGTAAGTGAAGATAACTGGTAAGATTTCCTGGGAGAGATAGTACCCAAATTATGCCTTGAAATATAATCATGCAGTCACATAAAGAGAAACCCATAAGCAAAAGCACGAATGGCAGAGAAATATAAAGAACTTAACAAGCATTGAAAGTCATGATGAGCCATAATTCCTCAAATCTAGGAGGCGCACAGTCATGCATGATAGACAGCCTGGAGGATAAATCTGAGGGGCAAGATGGAAGAGCCTATTGCCAGAAACCAGTGAGGAAGCCACTAGTATAGATCAGTGATTCCTAAACTATCTGGCTCATCAGGAAGCCAGCAATAAATAGACCCCAGGGCCACACCCCAGAACTACTGAGTCAAAATCTGTATGTGAGTATGATGGAGGTATGAGGGGAGCTGGAAACTGTATTTTTTTCTAAAACGGATTCTGATGATCATCTAGTCTAAAGAACTACTGCCCAAGAACCAAAACTACTCCTTCTGAGAGCAGTAAAACTGAGGAAACTCATCACAGACTTTACAACGATAGGGGAAGTTAAAAGTGATATTAAGCTTTAAGCTTGAGAGACTTGAAAAAATGGTGACTGCATTAAATAAAAATGGGGAATATAGAATTATGTTTTGGCAAAAAATATGATTCGGTCAATACTAAATTTGAGATGCCAGAGAGATAACTAGGTAGAAATGACCAGAAGCCAGTGGCAAAAGGAGAATTAACAGCTCAGGAGCAGGAGATGCAATATAAATGAAAGCAAACCACATTTTACATAGCCACTAGAAACAAGTGTGCTGTCCAAATTTAATATACTGAATAGGGATTTAATGTACATCATATTTTAGAATAAGAAAGCATAAGGCTGGGCACGGTGACTCATGTCTGTAATCCTAGCACTTTGGGAGACAAAGGCGGGGGACCTGCTTGAGCCCAGGAGTTTGAGACTAGCCTGGGCAACATTACAAGACCCCATCTCTACAAAAAATTAAAAAAGAAAATTAGCTGGATGTGGTGGCGCATGCCTGTAGTCCCAGCTACTTGGGAGGCTGAGGTGGAAGGATTGCCCTAAGCCAAGGTGGTCGAGACTGTAGTGAGCCATGATTGTGCCACTGTACTTCAGCCTGGGCAACACAGTAAGATCCCAATTCAAATTTAAAAAAAAAAAAGGAAAAACTCATAAACATTCTTAACCATTCTCTAAATTGCAATGTAAGAATTTTGGCACCCTAAGTCATAGACTCATTCTTATTTATCTATGTCTCCTAAAACACTATAATCTGAGTAAAACATGCATGTGCAAATATATGAAAATCAACGTTTATTTATGACTGAGCTAATGGTATAATAACTATCAAACTTGGAGAGAATTTTATACCAGAAATATATTCAGTTTCCATGTAATCTTTACCTTCTACAAAATCCTAGTCCAGCTAGTAAAAACTATTTTATTAGTATTTTTTTTTTGAGTTGGGGTCTCACCCTGTCACCCAGATTGGAGTGCAGTGGCACACTCCCGGCCCCCGCAGCCTCCACCTGCTGGGCTCCGGCGATCCTTCTGCCTCAGCCTTCCAAGTAGCTGGAACTACAGGCGCACACTACCACACCCGGCTAATTTTTTTATTTATTGTAGAGATGAGGTCTCACCAAGTTGCCCAGGCGGGTCTCAAACTCGCAGGTTCAGGCATATCTGTATTTTTAAATAACTTCTATCACAAAAAAGTAATGACATAAAGTTCATATTTCTTGTTGTTAAACATCAATACTTTAGTGATTTTATTTAGTATTTCTACAACAAATCAGGCTTCAGATTTTAAAAAATGAGCTTCAGGCAGAAAGGAGTAATAGGATGAACCACCTGATTCTCAGACTTTCTATAGCTTCATCTATTCTATTTTTTTTTCTTTTTAAGACAGAGTCTTGCTCTGTTGCCTAGGCTAGAATGCAGTGGCATGATCACAGCTCACCACAGCCTCAACCTTCTGAGCTCAGGCAATAATTCCACCTCAGTAAATGGAACTACAGGCTTGTGCCACCACACCCTGATTTTTTTTTTTTTTTGGTAGCAACAAGGTCTCACTATGTTGCCCAGGATGGCTTCGAACTCCTAGGCTCAAGAGATCCTCCTGCCTCAGCCTGTCAAAGTACTGGGATTACAGGCATGAGCCACAATGCCTGGTCTCTCTATTTAATTTCTTATACACAGCAAGTATAGTTCAGGAAATCCTCTTATTACAAACCAGCATGTGCCAAAACACTCATTCACTCCATCAATTTAGAATTAAAAATTTTTTTTTTCCATAAATGTAAGTATTCAACGTAAGGATGCAATGACTAGGTTCCTATAATAAATATGAAGCATAGTGCTATAGGGATAAGTCTACAAAACCTAATGACTGCACTTTAGTGCAGTCTTATTGCCATCAGTAATATCACTCAGTAACCAATGTATTTCAGTGAGTAGGTCATTCAATTAACAACATCATCTCATGAAAAATCAGAAGTGTTTCGGTGAAGCTGAAAGAAAAGAGAGCTTTCTTCTGCAGTCCTGACACTAAGAAGGTGTTCAGCTTCAGGCTTCAAAAGGATGAAGGAGGAAAAGCAAGAGGTGAGGTACCCATACTTCCTGCTAATAAAACATTCCTCAATCCTTCTGAGGACCCCCAGAGAAAGGACTGCTTACTTTCTCTTTCCAATATCACTACTTCTGGCTTCAAGCAGTTTCTTTCCCAACAAATCACAGGAGTGTTTCAGAGCTTACTCCTGAAGTAAGCATAAAATGATGTTTTCCAGGTTTCCTATGAACTTCTTTATTTTAACTAGAAATAATCACAGCACACAAAAAAAGAGGCAATAAGAAGTAATAAAAACATACACAATCTAGAGTCAGATAATCCTGGATTGAGATCTTTGCTCCATCACTTACTAGTACTGTCTTGGTCAAGTTACATCACTTCTCTGAGACTTTATTTCCTCACTCAGAAAATAGGGTTAACACCTACTTCCAAGGATTATGTGGGTCAATGAAAAGACAAAAATGAGAGAAAATATTAAGCGTCCAGTCTCACAAAGCAGATACTCAACAAATAAATTCTCAACACTTCCACCCAATCTTTTTTTCACTGAGATCAGTACTTCAACTTTATTCTGACTTCACATCATTTACACTTATTCTCATCAGTAATATTACTCAGTAACTAAGGTATTTCAATGAACGGGCCATTCAATTAACAGCTACAGATACAGGCAAAAGGCACAAAATGTGGCAAAATTCACCCACATTTCAAAGAAACACCCCACTTTTGAAATGCTCTCTTCTCTGACACAACACAAGCCTGGCTTTCCTCCTACCACTATAGTCACTTCTCTTCAGTTTATCCATAAATGTTAGTGTTCCTAAAGAGATGAGAGGATTGCCTGAGCTCAGGGGTTTGAGACCAGCCTGGGAAACTTGGTGAGACCTCGTCTCTACAATAAATCAAAAAATTAGGCCGGGCTTGGTGGCTCAGCCTGTAATCCCGCATTTTGGGAGGCTGAAGTGAGTGAATTGCCTGAGCCCGCGGGTTCGAGACCCGCCTGGGCAACTTGGCGAGACCTCATCTCTACAATAAATCAAAAAAATCAGCCAGGCATGGTGGCACATGCCCGTAGTTCCAGCTACTTGGAAGGCTGAGGCGGAAGGATCGCAGGAGCCCAGCAGGTGGAGGCTGCGGTGGCCAGGAGTGTGCCACTGCCCTCCAGCCTGGGTGACAGAGTGAGAGTCCCACTCAAAAAAAAAAAAAAAAAAATTAGCCGAGCGTGGTGGCATGCGCCTGTAGTTCCAGCTACTTGAAAAGCTGAGGCAAAAGGATCACCTGAGCCCAGCAGGTCAAGGCTGCGGTGACCATGAGCATGCCACTGCACTCCAGCCTAGGCAACAGAGCGAGACTCCAACTCAAAAAAAAAAAGAAAGTTGAAAATCCTTAGTGCTGCCTACATACCCAGTTTGTACCACTCTGCAGTCCCATCTCTCACTACTCTCCCCGGTTCCCCTGTTCACTCTATCCATCATTTGTACTCCTGAAACACTTCCTTACTTCCTCTTTATCTAGCTAACTTCTACTCACTTTTTCTCAGAATAAGCATCTCATCTTACAAAAGATTATCTGTGATCCCACAAATTAGGTTAGGTAGAACAATCTGTCCCAAACTTATCTAAACATCCATCACCCTTTATTATAATGACTTTTGTTACTATCTGTTTGGATAGGTTTTAGGGTATGAAGGCAGAGATTAAGTTTCTCTTGTTCACTGTACGCCATGGCCAAGCACAATACCAGCTTAGACTAACAGCTCTGCATCCTGGAGCCTAGAATCTGAACAAATGAAGCTGCAACCGCTTTCTTTCCATCTAGAGACTGAAGAAACTACTGCTTCACAACAGACTTCCTTGGGCAAATTTCTCAAGGAAATCTGAAGCAGCAAACAGGTGGGGTGTCTTGCCATTTTGCGCCCTGTGAGCAAATAAATGCTCCTCAGGGTTTCTCACACCACCAATCACATCGGGAAAAATGCAGCCCCATTTCCCCCATTAGTAGCTTTGGGGGCTCAGCAAATAGACCTCAGCGTGATGCACACAAGAACCGGAAAGGAGTGACTGGCGCCCTGGGTCCTCACGCTGAGGGCAGGAAGAGATTTGGACCAAGGCAAAGGACAGAGATTTTTTTCCCCCACGTACCAAGCGAGGTGGCGCTGCCTCTGTGCGATCCCGCCCGCCTTGGAACGCAGCCTGGCGAGTACGGTGAAACCCTGAATTGCACGTGAGCGTCCTTGGGGTCGAGGACGCGCTTCTGCCTGCCGGGAAAGCTCCGGGCGTCGGAAGCAGCCGGCGGAGAAGTTGCAGCGGCGCCCCAGCGGGGTCGCTTGGTGCAGGGCTCACAGTCGGGGCCCACATTCATGCTGGGACCCGCAGCGAAGAGTCCCCGGGCCGGCCCGGGCGGAGAGCCTCATTCACTAACCCTGAGAGGGACGGACTGCGCCTCCGTCTTAGCGCCTCCCCGCACCATTCCCTCTCTGCCGCTGCCTGCTTCGGCAATTGCTGATTCGCCGGCCTCCCGAGTCAGGCCTTATGCAGTCGCCTGCCTTCCCTCTTCCACTGGCACCCCACCTGCCTCAGGATGCGCCGCTTTGATTCGGGTTTCGTTCACTTTCCCACCACCGGAAAGCTACCGTCAGGCGCTTCCGACTTCCGGGGCGTACATTGCCGCAAAGCGGAAGTGTGGTGCTTAGCGGGAACCGGCGCCCGGAAGGTCAGCGTGTGAAGGAGGCGGTGGTAACGCGGGGCTACCCGCTGTTACCGAGGAGCAGCCGCCCAGCAGAAGACCCCCGACCTGAGGCAGCGGCGGAAAGCAGTCAGGCAGTTTGCTGCGACACCATGGAAGGCGGCGGGGGAAGTGGCAACAAAACCACAGGGGGGTTGGCCGGCTTTTTCGGAGCCGGCGGAGCAGGTTACTCCCACGCGGATTTGGCTGGCGTCCCGCGTGAGTATCGGGCCTAGCTTTCGGATATTTCTAACTGGCTTTTGCATCTACACTAAATTTGCCTAGTCCGTTGTTTATTGCTTCGTGTTTGTTTTGATTTTCCTTCCAGGCTGAACTCAGAGGTCTCATTACCAATGTTGGGGTTAGTGTGTACTTGTGGCCGCTCTTTACGGAACTAAGGAGTTTTTAAGGTCACAGATCACCGGGGAGCTCTTCTTGATTGACGTGGTCTCGAGAGATGGTGTTTGTTGTTTAACGTTTATATCCATATCTTGTCTATTTTTCGTCGCATACGTTACTGTGTGTTGGGCCGTGTGCTTGGCCCCTTTGGGATAAATGAGCCCAAGATAGCAAGCCTGCAGGTAACTTTTCAGCATAAAGTGACATGATCCAAACCCCAGAGTATCCCTCTGGGTAAAAAAACTCAATAAATTGCATGCAGATGAGAAATAAATGTAAATTAATACAGACTGGGAAACCGTCTGGAGGAACAGAGAAGTAAGATGAACCTTTTTTTTTAAATTGGAGTCTCACTCTGTCCCCCAGGCTGGAGTGCAGTGGCAAGCTCACTGCCACTGCAGCCTCGAATCTTCGCCTTAGCTTTCCAAGTAGCTGGAACTACAGATATGCACTACCATGCCTCGTTGATTTTTTTGATTTATTGTAGAGACGAGGTCTCACCATGTTGCCCACGCTGGTCTCTAACCCGTGGGCTCCCAAAGTGCTGGGGTTACAGGCTTGAGCCACCGCACCCAGCCGAGATGAACTTTGAAAGTAAAAGAACTTTAAAAAGACTTATAGACATGAAGAAAGAAGCCAGGTAAGAGTTAAAGGAAAGGAAATATGCAAGATCAAGGATGCACAGGCATGAATACCTTGCTTGTGCCTCTCCTCAATCCTATGGATATACATTTCAGATCTTTGGGACTTTGTAATCTTGAGTATTCATCTGGTAAATAGAACTTGGACTTAAAAGTATTAGGCAGTTGGTGGTAGATAAAGGTTTACAAAAGTATTTTCTTTCTTGAGAATTTTTATAGTATTTCTCTAGGTCTTTTATACTAAACCAAAAAAAAAGAACTATCATGTCCCTACTGTCACCTTTGTCAAGACTGAATGTAGAACACGGTTTTATATTAGTCTTAGGATCTCAGTTTCAGAGCACAAAGGGCACTCACTACCTTAATGTGGCAAAGTATTGTTAGACTAATTTGATTGAGATTTGAAGGTAAATTGAGGTTCTAGAGGATGAATACCATTCATTTGAGTCCCTATAATGTGCCAACTGTTTTTCTGGATGCAGGACTGAAATGGTTTAAAAAAAAAGACGATTCTGGCTTTTATGGAGCTTATATAATACTGCGGTAAGCCAGCTAACATAAATAAAAACATCACAGATAATGATAAATGCTGTAAAGGAAATGAGATAGAGTCATGAGGCGGTGATGAGAACAGGAATCCCCTTTAGAATGGGTTGGGGGAAAGCAACTAAAAGGAGTTGACATTTGAACTGTGACCTGAATACAATACAAATGCCTGGGAGACAAGTGTCCATCCAGGATAATGGCTAGAACAAATGTCCCAACAAAAAACAAACTTGGTATGTTGAAGGAACAGCTGGTAGGCCAGTGTGTCTGCAGAGTTACAAAGCAGTTGGAGTGATTGAAGAGAATGAGATCAAACTAGTAGGGGATGGCAGCTAATGTTGGTTTTAGTAAGCCATGGTAAGGAGTTTGGATTTGATTACAAGTATAGAGGAAAGTCATTAGGACTGATTTCCTTTTCTTAAGAAAATCACAGCCAGGCTTGGTGGCTCAGCCTGTAATCCCAGCATTTTGGGAGGCTGAGGTGAGTGGATTGCCTGCCCGCGGGTTCAAGACCCACCTGGGCAACTTGGCGAGACCTCATCTCTACAATAAATCAAAAATTAGCTGGGCGTGGTAGTGCGCGCCGGTAGTTCCAGCTACTTGGAAGGCTGAGGCGGAAGGATCACCAGAGCCCAGCAGCTCGAGGCTGCGGTGGCCAGGAGCAGCCACCGCACTCCAGTCTGGGTGACAGAATGAGACTCCAACTCAAAAAAAGAAAATCACTTAAGGGAAAGAGATGCAAAGAGTTAGATAGGAGGTTGTTGCATGACATTTAGTAGTTGAACTAGGATGGTAGCAACAGCTATGACAATGAGTAACACAATTCAAAATACATGTTGAAAAGAAAAGTAATAGGACTTTCAATTGATGAAACGATCGGAGTCACGGGTAATGCACAGATTTCCAAAGATTGACAAAAGTAGTGGAATCCAAGTCTGGCCCTCTGAGAGTTTACATATTTCTTTGCACAGACCCTCCCCCATCCGTTTGGTAATGAACCAAGAATTCCCTACCCTGCCACGGTAAATCAACTGTCAGAAACAACAAGATCTGAAGGACCTGCCTTGAAACATTTTTATAACATGTGCACAGTCAGAAAACTAAACCCAACCACTCTTTTTCCCATGAAATTGGTTCATCTCAGTCTTATTTTGCAATGTGCATAATTGTCAAATATTCTTGTAGTAAAGTGAAATAAATTAGCTTTATAATTGGCATGGGCTGTGCTTCCTGCTAGTTTGCTCATTTGATCTTATTGGTATTAGACTCTGAGCCACCCCTACAAGACCTGGTTTGGGATTGAGGGTCACAAGGCGAGTTATCCCCCAGACTAACAGAGAATAAAATGGAGAAATTTTTCGTATTCAGTGAGCCTGTAAAAATTGCAAAGCACATGTAACAATCAGCTGAATTAACTAACTGAAATAAAGAATTTTGTTGTGATACGACATTTTTTTTTTCTTTCTAGTAACTGGTATGAACCCTCTGTCTCCTTATTTAAATGTGGATCCACGATATCTTGTGCAGGTAAGATTAAGATTTTCTAGTTCGGTACTTTATCTTACTATTAAAAAAAAACAAATAATTATGCCATCTTGAACTATGATATACATTTCTTGAGGTACTAAGTCTCTCTTCTGTATTTACCCTTTTTTTCCTCACAAGCCCTAGGGATTTGGATTACATCTCTGCGTGAAACTAGTTAACTCCCTGCAAAGGTTTATTTTTTAAAACTAACAAATTAATTTTTTTAAAGCACCCCAGTGTGAGTACTGGGGTACATAGTTGAAAAGTTTGTTTTTAACCCCCATTTTGTGGTATCAGGGTATTAGACTAAGTGTCAGAAACTTCAAAGAGTAGTATTTGAATCCAAGATCTCTTGGATATCTTAGGAAAGCAAGGTTGATTTAACATCTGAAAATTAATGTACTGAACCATATAAACTTAAAGCAATTAAAGAAGGAATTCAGGACATAAACCCACATGCTTTTCTCAGAGTCATAAAAAGCATTTGACAAACTCCAGCGCTCCCATTATGATTTAAAAAAATAAACTAGACATTAAAAAGACTTCTTCAACCTGATAAATGACATCTACAGAATATCCAAAGATAACGTATTTAATGGTGAAAGGCTGAATACTTTCCCCCTAAGATCAGGAACAAAACAAGTGTGTTCACTTCTGTTCAACATTGTCTAGCCAGGGCAGTTAGGCAAGAGAATAAAATGGCATCCAAATTGAAAAGGAAGAAGTTAAACTACCAATTTACAAATGTTATTCTATTACCCATAGAATATCATAAGAAAACCACAAAAAACTATTGGAACTAATAAACGAGTTGAGCAAAGTTCCAGAATACAAGATCAATATACATAAATCAGTTATATTTCTATACAGTAGCAATGCACACTCCAAAATGAAGTTACAAAACAATTTCATTATCAGTAGCATCAAAAATAATAAAATAGGCTGGGCATGGTGGCTCTTGCCTGTAATGCAGCACTTTGGGAGGCAGAGGCAAGAGGATTGCCTGAACTCAGGAGTTTGAGACCAGCCTGAGCAACTTGAAATCTTATCTCTACAATACATCAAAAAATTAGCCAGGCATGGTGGCACATGCCTGTGGTTCCAGCTGCTTGGAAGGCTGAGGCGGAAGGATTGCATGAGCCCAGCAGGTGGAGGCTGTGGTGGCCGTGAGCATGCCATTGCACTCCAGCCTGGGTGACAGAGTGAGACTCCGACTCAAAAATATAAATAAATAATAATAATAAAATAGTTACAAATATATTTAAAAGGTGTAGAACTTACATTCTAAAAACAAGAAAACATTATTGAAAGAAATTAAAGAAGGGTTAAATAAATGGTAAAACATTCCATAGTCTTCTAAAATTTAATATTAAAATAGCAGCAATCTTTAAACAACAGATTTAGTGTCGTACCTATTAAAAATCCTTTAGGACTGTTTTGCAGAAATTGACAAGCTTACCATAAAATATGTAGGGAAATTTAAGGGACACCAGATTGCCAATAGTCTTAAAAAAGAACAAATTGGAGGACTTCGCAATTTCAAAACTTACTACAAAGCTATAGTAATTAAGATATTGTGATATTAGCATAAGAATAAATCTGTAGATAATGAAATGAATTCAGGGTCCAGAAATAAATCCTCACGTTATTTACAGTCACTTAGTTTTCAACAAGGGTACCAAAAATTAAGTGGCGAAAAATAGTCTTCTCAACAAATGATGTGGGACTACTGGAATCCATATGCAAAAGAATTGGACCCTGACCTCACCCCGTGTACAAACATTAAATAAAAAGACAGCCCAATTATAGAATGGGCAAAGGATTTGAATAGATATTTCTTCATGGAAATATACATACATCTTATAATCACCTGATTACTCATGGGTTCATGCCTGTAATCCCAGCACTGGTGGAAGGCTGAGACAGGGTGATTGCATGAGCCCAGGAATTCAAGACCAGCCTAGACAACATAGTGAGACCTCATCTCTACAAAAATTTTAAAAGAATAGGCTGGGCTCGGTGGCTCAGCCTGTAATCCCGCCCTTTGGGAGGCTGAGGTGAGTGAATTGCCTGAGCCTGCGGGTTCGAGACCCGCCTGGGCAACTTGGCGAAACCTCATCTCTACAATAAATCAAAAAATCAGCTGGGTGTGGTAGCACGTGCCTGTAATTCCGGCTACTCAGAAAGCTGAGGCGGAAGGATTGCCAGAGCCCAGCAAGTTGAGGCTGCAGTGGCTGAGAGCAGCCACTGCACTCCAGTCTGGGTGACAGAGTGAGACTCTGACTCAAAAAAAAAAAAGAATGATTAGGTGTGGTGGTGCATTCCTGTAGTCCCAGCTACTTAAAAAGCTGAGGTGGACGGATCACCTGAACCCAGGGGGTCGAGGTTGCTGTGAGCTGTGATTGTGCCACTGCATTCCCACCTGCATGACAGTGAGACCCCAGTTAAAAAATAAAAATCACATGAAAGCCTTCCAGTGTCATAAGTTAGAGAAATTCAAATCACAGAACCACAACGAGATGCCCCTTACACTCACCAAGATGACTAATCAAAAAAGCAGACAATAACAGTAACAAGTATTGGTGAGAATATAGAGAAATTGGACCTTTATACATTGTTAGTGATAATGTAAAATGATACGGCTGCTCTAGAAACAGTCTAGAAGTACCTCAAAATGTTAAAAATAGTTATCTTATGAGCCAGTGATTCTTAAGTATACTGAATACCCAAAAGAATTGAAACTGTGTACATACAAGTTGTAAGTGCGTGTTCATAGTACCATTAATCATTAAAAGTGGAAACAATTTAAATGTTAATCAGTCGATTATTAGACAGACAAAATGTGGCATATCCATACAATAGAATGTTATTTGGCAGTAAAAATAATTAATTATTGGTACATGGTGCAACATGAATGAACCCTGAACACTTGCTAAATGAAAGAAGCCAGTCATAAAAGACCACATATTGTGATTCTACTTACATAAAATGTCCAGAATAGGCAATTATATGGATAGAGAAAATAGATTACTGGCTGTCTAGGGTCGGGAGTAAATGGGCAATGGTTACTAATGGGTACCAGGTTCTATTCTTGTTGCACAACTCTGAATATAATAAAAACCATTGAATTGTCTGCTTTAAATAGGTGAACTATATGATTGCATGAGTTATATATCAGTGGTGTGTGTATGAGTTTGTTTATTTTTAGAAGCAATGTCTTTTTTGTGGGGGTTGGAGTCTTTTGGCTGTCACCCAGGCTGGAGTGCAGTGACTCGTTCATGGCCACTGCAGTTTCCACCTGCTAGGCTCAGGCACTCCTGCCACTTCAGCCTTCCAAGTAGCTGGAACTACAGGCACGCGCCACCATGCCCTGCTAATTTTTTGATTTATTGTAGAGCTGAGGTCTTGCCAAGTTGCCCAGTCTGGTCTCGAACGCTTGGGCTCAGGCAATCCTCTCACCTCGGCCTCCCAAAGTGCTGGGTTTAGAGGCGTGAACCACTGCACCTGGCCTAGAAACAGGGTCTTTTGTGCCCAGGCTAGAGTGTAGTAGTATGACCATAGCTGTAGTACACAGCAGGCTGACCGTGGAAAACCTAAATTTAAAGATGATACCTTAATAAGAACTAGATTTTTTTGAAACATTTTTCTATACTTTTGAAGGTTGAGACATCTGAAATAGTGCCCATCAACTCACCATAGAGTGATGTTGGCAGCAACGTTTATCCGATACCCTACGTGTAATTTTTCTTGCTAGTGCTTTTGTATTGTCACTACTCTTACATCCTCACTGAAATGGTTTTAAATTCCACTGAGTAATCTTCCTCTTGTTAGTCCAGATGAACATCTGGTATAAAAACAAGGAGAGTTTAAATATTTTTCATATCCATGGTACCCTCAATTTAAGATTATACAAATTTTTGCATAATCTCAGCCTTCTTTTTTGGCAGATACATTAATGCCCATTCTTGGATTTATTTCTCTTCTATGTTACCAGACAGTGATACTTAAGATATTTTAGTGACACTAGTGTTCCAGAATGTCAGCAGTACAAGTCTAACAAGAACGTTTCACCATATGTTTCTTACATTCATTGTATTAACATACTAGTATTTTGTTGTCAACCTTGTGTGTGAATTAATGTACATTTGCTTGCAACCCTTGTGGCGGTCTTATAACTGTTTATAGTAGTTGAAGAGTGAATTGGTGCTGACTTGCTCGTGTGCTTGCTTGTTAATGGTCATCATGGCCATTTTTAAAAGAAATTTCCTACTCTTAATTAGTGATCCATTTCTGGATTGAAGGATACTTATTTACCTTACCAAATAGAGAGTTTCAGAAACCTCGAACAAGAAACACAGTTTAAAAATAAGTCATTGGTATTTGAGGGGGCAAGATACCTGCCTCGGCTTTTGCCGGTGCCATGAAACGGCTTCAGGCCCCTGAATATTTTGGCATCTTCAGCCTACCAAGACTGTGCCAAGAAGCCTCTCTTATTTCCGCATCACCCACTGGATATTTTAGTCATGTTCAGACACCAGTTGTTTCCACTGCTTCCAGACTCATCACATGCCAGAAACCTGACATGTGGTCGTACTGCAGTGATCTTTAATAGAGTGGCCTTCTTGCTTCCAAATGTCCTGAAGCTGCCAATCAGAACGGTAACATACTTCAGTTAATAAAAAGGCAAGAGAAGGTTTGTGAAGGCTGTCATCTGTGGTTTCTTCAACTTCATTCTGGCCTTTGGCTAAGGAGAAAGACTGGTTATAAGAAAAAATTATGGAAAAAGACTGCTGCAAGAAAAAAGACTCTTGAGGGAATTTGTGTTCTGCAATAAATACCAGAGTAAACTCTTAGATAAAATGATGACATCTTTCTGGAAGAGGTGAAACTGGTATGCTGATGATCCTTATCTCAAGTATCATGATTGAACCAACCTAAAAGTATAGGTCAGAAGTTTTATAGTTTCCCAGTTACTAAATATGTTTCTTTACCTACATGACTTTGTAAAAGTGAATAAGTATAAAACTTGATGTAAATTGTACCACTAAGATATAAACACACAGTGCCAACATTAAATTGATAAAAGTTTTTTTTTTAAAGTAAATGTCATTAGTTTAAAAGTAAGGAAGCACTCAAAATCTACAAAACTATGTACAGTGTATCATGATATGAAATCTGTTCACATGTTGCTTATTATTGCCCAACAGACCATTTTTGTTTGATGAGAATGGATGTACTTGCTTCTTGTGTAATTTTTGTTGAGGATGTATGTACAAGGCAGAAATTAAAAAAACAATGCAGAACTATAGTTTTCCTGATCAGGAACACGTTTACCAACATTCAGTGTTTGCTATAAGGATGTGGGAAATGGTCTTCACACTGTGTGAAGACCAAGGGTGTGACCTCTCCTTTAGAGACATATTTTAGCCATTTTTGCATGGAAATCTTGGCAGAAATGAATTTGTTTTTCTTAAAGATGTATTGATTTTTCAAAATCAATCATATCTTGCTCTTAGAGTACTATTTCTTACCCTAGGATTTTGGATGACCTTCCAGGGTTCATGCCAGATTTTGTATGCACTGACTAGAAAGGGTCTATAGGCTTTCTAAGATTATCAAAGGGATATGTGATCCCCAAACAGTTAAGAATTATTAAGGAAGTAATTTGCCTTTACATAACTGATCCAAACTGTCGTCCTTTAATAGTTTTTGCTCATTTTTTTTATTATTTGGTTTTTTACATAATAAGGCGATGCTCAATAAATTGTTGCTACTGAATGAAAGTTACTTCTTCCAGACTGATAGTCTTATCAGCTGTTACTTCTCATAGCTTTCAGAGTACCTTTCTCTAGAGCTGTCCTATCTAAACACTTTTGCACTGTTAGTTCAAATTTATCATTAAGGCACATTACATATAATCTATCAGATTTACATTATGAAGGAAACAAAGTTCTGAATGAGAATCCTTCCTAGAACTAAATATGTGTTTTGTATTTCATTTCACTTTCCTGCCTATTGTAGGAAGTTTTGGTTTTGTTTGAATAGCTGTCATTTAATTTGAGTTAGTTTAAGGTTTTTTACTGTGAAAAGCTACTTTGAAAAGTTAAACACTTCGCAAGAATTGCTGAGGGGCACTCAGCTTGGTTTTCTGTACGACTCCTTTAGGATACAGATGAGTTTATTTTACCAACTGGAGCCAATAAAACCAGGGGCAGATTTGAACTGGCCTTCTTTACCATTGGAGGATGTTGCATGACAGGTGGGTATTATTTTTTTTTCCTTAAGTGTCCTCAGTCCAAATAGTTAATGGTGATTAAACTTAAAAGCAATTAGATTGTTGGTTTCAAGGGTTTTTTTTTTAATCATTATTTGCGTTTATTTTTTTCTGTTAGATAAAAATGAAAAGAGGTCAGAGATGCAATTTTGCAGTTTGGTGGGGTATTTTTCTTTGTTTTGTTCTTTTGTTGTTGTTGTTTTTAATATTATTGTATTATTTGAATGAATTGTTATGATTTACCAGGCGCTGCATTTGGAGCAATGAATGGTCTTCGGCTAGGACTGAAGGAAACCCAGAACATGGCCTGGTCCAAACCAAGAAATGTACAGTAAGTCTCATGTAACCATTTGAGGTAGTGATGTTTAAATATTAACCTCTGCCTTGTTGGTTGCATGAGTACAACCTTGAAATTACAAATGTGCAGTATTTATATGCTTTTTTGTTTTTTTAATTTTACTCTAAGTAAAAGGATCGAAGGAGTCAGATTACTGACTCTAAGCTTTTAAAAGGAGTGACTTGAATCAATGTCCCTCAGTGAACTAGTGCTACCCAAACCTAACTTCTCAGTTATGCTTGTTTCATTCTTCAAGCCTATATAACATGCTTTCCAAATTGTTGAATTGCTAATAGAAATGTCAGATTGTTCAAGAGCATGCAGAACCATAGGGCATGGTAATAAAGACATCAGCAGCATGTAAGAGTGATGGCAAGAACTGCTGTCACTTACTTGAACTTTTTACTGACTTCACTCCATTTCTGAAATGGAGAGCTGCAGAACTTTTAAATAATAATTTTAGAATTCAGAGTTAGTTCCAAAGAATAAGACAGTCTTCTCTCAGGGACTTGAAGCTGGCAGAGAAGGGAAACTACAATTTAAAAAATTGGAAAGTGTAATAAATGTATGTTTTCACCCTGATTATGAAATAAACATGACTGATATCTTTTGATATTCTCTACACACTACCTTCAGTTTTGCACACGTTTATGTTTCGTGTAAGTAGAATTATGAGAATGTATTCTTCAATGACTCACAATTTTGTTTTAGAACATTTTATATTCCATCTTCTTTACATATTGTTCAGCCAGCAGATGGCAGCAGGTGTGCCAGAATTAAACCATGGGAAACTGGAAGGCCTGTTAAGTTTTTTTATATTCCTATTACTATGTGACTCTTTGTTCTTGCTTTACCAGCCTAAATCCTTCAGTATTTTTATTATTTGTCCCTTGCCTCAATAATTTTTTTTTTAACTTTTTATATTATGGGAAATTTTGAATATATGCAGAAGTAGACAAACTATGTGGTATAATGAATACCTGTGGACCATAACCCTTCTTCAGCAACCATAAGCTATGGCCGGTTATGTTTCATCTCTTCCTCTCCCATCTTGAGACAAATCCTCAACACCATATTAAATATGAATTTGGAAGTAGATCTCCTAGAATAGACAACCTGCTTCATTTCTTAAAATAATAATAGTTATTAAAAGCTTATTACAAATGAAAAAACAATACTGAACTTAAAATGTTGGTAAATATATAACTAAAAACAGTATACTTCTCTTTGTAAACATTACTGATGTTTTTAAGCAACCTTTTAGAAATAAATTTTTGTTACTATACAGCATTAATTAAATGAGTTCTTTAGTTAATTAAACTCAATGAGTTTCTTTACTCTTTGTTATTGTACTTCTGTAATTTCCAGCAGTAGTCAGCTGTCCGGACAAAACTATTCCTGTGATGGTGTTACACTGCTGGAAGAGAAATGTCTTGTCTTCTTCGTCCAGTTACCTCCGTCACTGTTCTGGTGGCGTCTGGCACTGGTACAAGGCAGAACTGTGCTTCCTTGAGAGAGTGCTGAGCATTCACTTTGGCTGCTTAGTTCTAGTCTGGGAGCAGACACAGAGTGCTTTCTTCGTGTGCTATAGTTAGGTGGCTGACTCCTTCTCTTTAATTCTACTTTATATTCTGTACTTTGATATTCTTTCCTTTGATTCTCTTTAATATTTTAAGTATATATTCCCCTCCCTAAAAAGAACCTTTTAGAAGCCAATTTGTCATAGTTACAGTGGCATTTTTTACAAGGTCAGTTTCTGTTAACCTCTTTATAGAATACATTCCAGGCTGTCATCCAAAGCCTTATACATATAATATGTATTTAATAATTTTCTGCATTTAGCAGTGAGAACTTTCCTTAGTTTTTGCCCAAAATCTTGAAAATATTAACCTTTCATTTATAAACCTTAGGGCTTGGGTCTAGGCATTTTAAGTAGCTACTATTATTGTTTTTTAAGATCACTAGAGAAATAATGATAGTAAATTCAAATTCTTTCTCTTTCTACCCCTGGTAGGATTCTGAATCTGGTGACTAGGCAAGGGGCACTTTGGGCAAATACTCTAGGTTCTCTGGGTAAGTAGAGATCTTGTTTGATAATAAATTGTTAACATGAAGAAAGAATGTACAAGCATCATGAACAATTTGATTGACCAAAATTCTGGTCCTGGGATATGAAACAATTAGGTTTGAATCCATTCTGGTGAGTAATGTAGATACCACTTAGGGAAAGACCATGAGCAACATGACAAAATAACCCCGGGTAGTAATTTCATTCTGAATACTATTTCTGAATGTTTTAAATCTTGTTAAACACTGCGTGCTCTCCTATCCAAGCACAGTACTAGATAAAAACACTAAATGAAGTCCAGATAATTTAGGTCCAAAGCAAAAAGCTTTGTATAATAGGCAAAGTTCAATGTTCTATAGTGAGACGTGATGGATTAATCGACTCTAGTCCTCTTGCTGTGTTAATAGCCTGTTCAGAAGTCTGTTTACCTATCAGATTTTGAGGACCTAATGGGCAGAGTCGGAATAGAATAGGTCCTTTGTAGATAATGAAAACATTTGCAGTTCTAGGCAAGGGGTAATTTAGTAGTGCTTAGTCTGAATCAAGTGCTTTCATAACCATACTGTTTATGAGTAAGTGGCTTTTTTGATTACTGATGACTTATTATAGATCTCCTATGGTACTTATGCCCTAATAGCCAAGGTTTTCATAATTTATGAACTTAGTTGAAAGTCTGAAAAATCTCAGTTTAAATTGTCTCAGATTAAGTAAGGAAAAATGTAGACAGCTCATTGAAAAGATAGGTAAAGCCTCTGTTGTGATAGGGTTTGATCCCAGCCTTGTCATGGTACTTGGAAGCAGTACATTTTCACCCCATAAAGTCAGATTCACAGTTTGGATCCTGACAGATGACTACTTCCATGTGTTGTTTGTTCCTGCATTCTTCCCTTCCTTCTATATAGTCATCCTCCTCTGTTCCTTTTTAATTGCTTGTGTACCTAGAACAATCAGCTGTCTTATCTGCTTGGGACTTTCTTGGAAAGTCCCACTTCCAAGAAACCCCTCAGTCCTGGACAGGCTGATCAGATGACTGATCATCTTGTCTGTTCCCATTGTCATATGATGATGCATCACAGTGTTCTGCTCATGATCAGTTTTAGTTAAATAAATTGAACAGGAAGATGAGCTTTCATAGAACTATAAATATATCACAACAGAGGAGATGTAAGGCTGAGCTTGGTGTATTGCTGGTACCAGGATCGAATGTAGCTATAATGTAGCTATGGGAAAGAGTAAGATAAGAATCTTTGAAGGCATAGAAGAAGGGTAGGAAGATCTTCTAAAACTAATGGTGCTAGTGTTACAGTTTTACATGTATTGAGATTCAAACCTCACATTTTTAAAAATCGTATATTTTTCTCTTACAAGAAATACGTGTGTGTGTGTTTAACGCAAAGTAAATCTATTATGTATATATACAAGTGAAAATGTAAAATATTCTTCCTGGAACTCCCCAGCGGTGCTTTCTGGAAATAACCATCTACTGTTGACCTTTCTTCTGGATTCCAAACATTTCTTTGCATAGCCTGTCAATCATGTATTCATGTGGCACATTTCCTGCTTTACATTTTAATGAACATAATTCTTCCTGGTTTTTGTTTTAAGTGACTATAATATTCTGTTATATTGAAAGCACCTTTTTGGATCAGTACAGATGACACAAATGCTCTTGATGGGCATTTTATTCGTTGCCAGGTTTTTGCTATTTGAAACAGTGTTGTACTGAATCCATGTATATTTTTGGATGTTTATTTAAATATAATGCCATACTGACTTGTTCTGTTGAAAAAATAATTTTTCTTCTGCTCTCATACTACTACAACAGTCAACACAAGATGTTTCTGTAGCCATGTGTGGGAGTATTTCCCCACATACCAAGTAATCAGTTTTACCGTGGGTACCAGCTGGTTGTCCTCCCACTTCAGTTTTGACAATCTGCCTGGATATAGCGTCAGAGCACACAGGTTGCAGACTCAGTCCCACAAAACTGAGACCCATTTCCGATGCTGTTCACAAACCCCAGGTTATTCTGCCTGTGCTGCTGAGCAACCACATATAAACAAGCTTCCCACAACTCCTCAAGTTCGATTTCTAGATCAGCTCACAGAACTCAGGGAAACATACTTATGTTCTCCAATTTATTATAAGGGATTTAAAAAAATTTTTTTTTTTGAGTCGGTCTTACTCTGTCACCCAGGCTGGAGTGCAGTGGCATAATCACAACTCACGTCAGCCTCAAACTCCTGGGCTAGAGTGATCTTCCAGCGTCAGCCTTCCATATAGCTGGGATTACAAGTATCAACCACTGTGCCCAGCCTAAGGGATATTTTTAAAGGATACAAATAAACAGCCTGATGAAGGAATACAGAAATACATAGGCCAAGGACTGGATGGATCCTAAGCATGGGAACTTTCATTTCCCTGGAGTTGGGGGTGCACCACCCTCTTAGCATGTGGATGTATTTTTATTCACACTATCCTCTTTTATGTAGAGACTTGATTGGATAGGCATGATTGAAGCATGGACAACCCTATAGAAATCTGATGGAACAGAAAGGGTATGATCTAATACTAATAGATGAAGTGGAGAAAACCCAGCAAGGCCTTTCTGTCTAGATTCTTCTTGGCCTTTCTGAATAGCATTTCTTCCTCATGGGGATGGAGACAGGACTCCTTCTGAAATGGGTGTACTGTGGACTATGGTCAGATGAGGTAGGTCAGAATTTATTTACAGCCAGCTCCAATACAGAAAGATGGGGAAAGATTCATGTCCTGCTTTGGAGAGAAATAAGGAGCAGGTGAAAGGAGGGCAGGGAGAGTTAGAACTTTTGTTCCTAAAGCCTGATTCTGAGGTGTGAAGTACTCCAACATTATAACAGAAGACTTTTACCATTATTGCTCTTAAGCTGTTCCAAAGCTGCTTCAGGAACCAAAGACAAAAGGACAGATAGTTAAAAAATGGTATGCTTAGGGCCGGGTGCGGTGGCTCAAGCCTGTAATCCCAGCACTTTGGGAGGCCGAGGCAAGAGAATTGCCTGGCAACAAGACCAGCCTGGGCAACTTGGTGAGACCTTATCTGTACAATACATCAAAAAATAAACTGGCCATGGTAGTACACGCCTGTAGTTCCAGCTATTTGGAAGGCTGAGGCAGAAGGATTACCTGAGCCCATCAGTTCGAGGCTGCAGTGGCTGTGATCATGCCACTGCACTCTAGTCTGGGCAACAGTGTGAGACCCTGACTAAAAAAAATTTTTTTTTTAATGGTAAACTTATTTTAGCCACTTAGGAAATAGCAAGGTCTATAAGAGTTACAAACCAGGAACTATGGATAAAAACTAAGATTTGTATATCATAATGCCACACTTAATCAGTGTTTTTTGTCACTGAGCACTTCCATTTCCCCTTTAGCTCTGCTCTATAGTGCATTTGGTGTTATCATTGAGAAAGCAAGAGGTGCAGAAGATGACCTCAACACAGTAGCAGCTGGAACCATGACGGGCATGTTGTACAAATGTACAGGTAATTACTATTGAATGGAGAGCAATCTCTTAATAAACTTGAGATATGCTTTTTTAAATTATGATTTCATGGAAACTCTACTTGTTTTTGCAATATTATCTAGTATTTTAACTTTGTTGTTATTTTGCTTTTAGTTTTTTAGTTGTAAAGTACAAACAAGATATAACCATCATAACCATTTTTAAGTGTGCAGTTCAGTAGTGTTAACTATATTCACATTGTGTAACCAGTCTCTGGAACTTTTGGATCTTGCAAGACTGATATTCTGTATACCCATTAAGCATCTCATCGTTTTTCCCTGCCCCTAGCTCCTGGCATTGTCATACTTTCTGTGGAATCATACGGTGTTTTTCTTTATGACTGACTCGTTTTACTTAGCATAATGTCCCAAGGTTTATCCTTATTGTATCATGTGACAGGATTTCCTTTTTAAAGCTAAATAATATTCCACTGTATGTATGTATATCTCATTTTGCTTATCCATCCTTCTGGGATAAGGGTTGCATGGGCTATTGTGAATAATGCTACTGTATATGTGGGTGTGCAAATATTTCTTCAAGATCTTTCTTTTTTTGTGGGTTTTTTTTGGGGGGGGGGTTGTTTTTTTCTTGATACAAGGTCTCGCTTTGTTGCCCAGACTGGAGTGCAGTGGTGTGATCACAGCTATGGCTCACTGCAGCCTTGACTTCTGGGTTTAGGCATTCCTTCCATCTCAGCCTCCTGAGTGTGCCACCACACCTGGCTAAATTTTTTTTTTTGGTGGAGATGAGTTCTCGCTATGTTGCCTAGGCTGATCTCAAACTCCTGAGCTTAAGCACTGTTCACATCTCGACCTCCCAAAGTGCTGATATTACAGGTGTGAGCCACCATGCTGGCCAAATCTTTCTTTCAATTATTCTGGATATATGCCCAGAAATGAGTTTATGGGATCACCTGGTTTGTAGTGGCTTTTTGTTTTGTTTTGATTTTTTTCATTAAAAAAGATACTATTCTGTACTTTTCGCTCATTTTCTTTATCTTGGACAAGCTAAGCAATATAATATTCACAATTGCTGGCTTTGTTTTAAACAATAATCTGTCCTGTGAAATCAGCATGTTTAACTTATCACAAGACACATGCAAGGCCAAAGCACAAGAATGACTTCCCTGTAAGTCAGTTTAGAGCATGTTATTCCTGTGATAATCTTACTCTATTTGAGAGTAAGTACATTGTGTTGTTATCAAAGACTGGATAAATTCTCTTATGAAATAAGTTTTTACTAGCTTAGAAACAAACATCCAAATAGTGACCAATTGAATTGTTTTATTATGTTGGTACAGCTCTGGTTATTTTTCCTAATTTTTATTTTATCCAAATAATCTATGTACGTAGCTTGTAAAGTCAAGCTTATTATCTTTTTTTAAATCTGAAAGATTTGAGTGATGCACAACAGTGTGCTGTACTCACCATCCTCACCCTAATTCCGTTCCCAAAGGCAACAACTTTAATTCTTTGTTCTTTATCTTCATGTTTCTAAATAACATAATTAACTTACATTTCCTTGATATTTCAGTCTTCCTTGATATTTCTGTTAGGAAAACTGTGATAAGTCCTGTAAGAATTGTACAAAATGTGCTTATAGGAGAAAGGAAGTCACGTGATACAGGTCATCTCATTTACCAGTCCCTGAAGGGAGTAGACTGGTACTCCATTGTTTTGGGGGGGGAGGGGGATAGTTTTTTCTGGGAGGGAGAGATTTAAAAAAATTTTTTTTTTTTTTTTTTTTTTTTTTGAGTTGGAGTCTCACTCTGTCGCCCAGACTGGAGTGCAGTGGCCACTCCCGGCCACCGCAGCCTCCACCTGCTGGGCTCCGGCGATCCTTCCGCCTCAGCCTTCCGAGTAGCCAGAATTACAGGCATGTGCTACCATGCCCAGCTGAGTTTTTGATTTATTGTAGAGATGAGGTATCGCTGCCCAGGCGGGTCTTGAACCCACGGGCTCAGGCAGTCCACTCACCTCAGCCTCCCAAAGGCGCGGGTTTACAGGCTGAGCCACCGAGCCTGGCTTGATTTAAAAATTTTTTAATGACTGAAACAAAAAAAAAAATTCTAAAACCGCAGCTTCTGGAACAACCTCTTGTTTTTGCCCATCTTGTACCTCTCTTCAAACTTGACCTTGGCTTCCCGTCAGGCCTTGCTTTTAAGAGCAGGGTCTCCGAAGACATCCTTGTTGACAGCGGTTTTGTCCAAGGAGATATCCAGAGTACCTTGTAGGCATGAGGTGATTGTAGTTATAAACTTTCCCAAAATATTTGATCTTTGCTTTGACCTCTTGGCAGTCTTCTTCTTACCCATCACAGCTGACACTTTGTGGAGATAGTGGCCAAGTCCAGCCACAGGGTCATGGCTCTGGGGGCAGTCTGAGGTGCCATCAATGTTCTTCACGATTATGCTTTGCATCTGGAATAACGTCCGGCCAGGACCAGTACCACCTTCCCGGGCTCCATTTCAATGGCAACCACCCAAGCCTCTCTATTGTTTTATAGACAGACAAATTCAAGACAAGTTGAGCTAATTCCACTTGGTAACACAGCTGTTTCATAGCCTAGGGCTAATCAAACCCTAGATTGACTCGAAGCCCTTTGTCTTTTTCACCCTTGTTTTTACCACGTTGCTCCAACAGAGAGATCAGGGAAATTTCTAGAAAAGGGAAATGGGTAGTAACAATTGAGCCACATCGTAAGTATGGATTGAGTTTCAAATGTATCTGTTTGGTCATATGATATATGTAAGGGAGGTGTGAGAAAAAAAGTCTGGAAAGATATTTCAGGCTTAGAACATGGAAGTTAGGTTGGAGGTTTAAATTAGGTTGAAAGGCAGCTTGTCATCATCGAAGGTTTTTGGGTGGGGGTATTAGAATCTTCCTTGAGGAAGATTAAGCTAGAAATAGTGGATAGATTAGGTAGATCAGAGGTAGCCTAAAGTCAAAGTGGTAAGGAAAAATATTACAGAAGTTCAGGGTTTGGGATAGTGTTTCAACTCTGATGATAGGTGGTGGGCTTCACAACAGGTGAATTGAGGAGATGGTGAGGGAAAGGCAGAAATCAAAGGAATTGAGTCACTTGAAGGCTGTTTTCTGCTTCACTTTTTTCCTTCTTTGTTTTATGTTGTGGAAGCAATATATAGCAGTAATGTGACTTTGAATAGCATAGCAGCCAGCTGTCCTGGGCTTCCACACCACTGCCCCAGCCATCCGTTACTTACAGTCTCTTCCAGACAAGACAAAACTCACTAAAAGGTCTCTGTTGTTTTTAGAGTTGGAATCTTGTTCTGTTGCCCAGGACAAAGTACAGTGGTACAATCATGGCTCACTGCAGCATTGAACTCCTGGGCTCAAGCAAACCTTCTGTCTCAGATTTTTAAAAAATTTTTGAAGAGACTGGCTCTCACTAGGCTGTTCAGGCTGGTCTTGAACTCCTGTCCTTAAGCAAACCTTCCACCTTCACCGCCCAAAGTGCTAGAATTACAGGCATGGGCCACTGTACTTGGCTCTCAGTTGCTTTTAATTTCTAGTAGGACTGTGTCCTCTTAGGACTGTTTTTTTTTTTTTTTTGCCAATGATTCTTAGTTGTTTGGGTGACTGCTTTTCTGTGGGTGGTGGGGATTGCCCTAGTTCTCTGAGGATTTTGTGAAAGTTTTAAAGGATTTATAAACCCTGAGCTAACATCTCCTGGTATAGATTCTACTCAGGAGAAGGATGAAAATTAACTCTTTGGAAGTTTTTATAAACACTTGGAGGCTTATGATTAAATTAAAGTGATGATATTTAGAAGGTGACAGTCTAGGTAAGCCAGATTCATGACAGTGGTCTGTTAAACTGTCTTCTCTATGATTTGCTCCCTTGCCATTTTGATGACTTCAGATTCTACTACTCTTCCCATTGCCTTTTTTTTTTTTTTGAGTTGGAGTCTCACTCTGTCGCCCAGACTGGAGTACAGTGGCCGCCCCCGGCCACTGCACCTTCGACCTGCTGGGCTCCGGCGATCCTTCCGCTCAGCCTTCCAAGTAGCTGGAACTACAGGCGCGCACTACCACGCCCGGCTCATTTTTTATTTTATTGTAGAGATGAGGTCTCGCCAAGTTGCCCAGGCGGGTCTCGAACCCACGGGCTCAGGCAATCCACTCACCTCAGCCTCCCGAAGCACGGGATTACAGGTTTCCCATTGCCTTTTAACTCCTACTTCAGGGCCTCAGTTCTTGCTGTAATGGTTTCCTAGAATGATCCTTCCAAATACTACCTCACATGCTGCATCATCTTGTCCATCATTGTTCAGATACCACCTTTTCCTTTAGGCGTCTCTTAAACACCATAGTACATACAGTTTTACACATATGCTTTAGTTACAGGATAAATAGCTGAAAGTTAGATTACTTGAGCAAAGGATCTACATTTTTAAAATGTGAATTAATAATGCCAAATTGGCCTTCCAAGTACTTGCTTACCTTTGTGCGTATTGTCATCTCTTATCACTTTTTAAAAGCCATTTGCTAAAAAAAAATAAATGTTTTACTTTGCTTTTCCCTAGTTGCTTATGAGATTAACTCTTAATTGTTTAGTGATTTTTTTTGGTATTTTTTCCCTAATTGCTTTATTATATACCCTTTCTCCATTTTTTATTGGATTATTGGTTTAACTGATTTGTTGAAACATACATTACAGCAGTTAGCCCTTTGCCTATTAATATATTTTACATGAATTTTTATTTACTAGAAAAGTGTTGATGCCAGTAATAGAAATAAAGAAGTCAAAACGTAATTCTGAAGACCTGGCATTCAGTTTCTACATTGATAAATAGAAGCTTTTGACAGCAACTCTGATACTGATTGCCTCATTTCAAGATTGGATTTCTATATCCTTTTACTTTGCTTTTATAAGCTAGCTTTCTTTTAGAAGACATCGTGTTTTAGGGAGAGAGGAATCACCCATATCTTTTGGTTTCTGAGGACTTGTTTCCTGAAAATGTGTGACCAGGCTACTCTAAGATTCCTAACCTTACTGGTGATAACAAAACTCTAGCAGTAGAGTACTAGTCATAATTGAATAGATTCTCATATGCTATACAGGGAATCTAATGACATTTTACACTTTCTGAAAAATTATACTTATTTCATTTAGGAAGCATTACACCTGAATTAAAATCATTAGAATTCTTCCTTTAGCCTCTCTCTGGTCTGACAGCTACCAATTTTCTCGTATATTTTTCCTCATAATCTTTCTACTAAAATAGCATTGTATCTACTATGTTGAGGCTTTCATCTTTTCTTTAATTTCTGTTTTTAAAGAAGACATTGGGGATTGGAAATATTTTAGGTCAGTAGAAATTAGTCATTCCCTAAATGGTATTACTAGTCCTGCCACAGAAAATTCATGTCTGTGCTCTGTCTTGGGTTTATTTTAAACCAGAAACTAATAAAAGGCATTGATGTTGCCTTTGTTAAAGTGATCTCAGTGTGTTAATTTATTAAGCCAGGAACTGTGAACCTATATTGGAATTCTGGGTCGGCAGATTATTTATCTCCTCTGTACCACAATTGCAGTAGAAATTGAAATATATTTGTCACCTGACATAGAATTAATGCATATTATTTTTTGCTTTTTTTCTTCTGAACCAAGAGCTTTTTCTTCATAATCTATGTTGGAGGTATTCCAGATTGTATTATGTTATTACTGCAAAAAAGTCCTTGACATAGAAAACTAATTAGGATCCCATTTCTTTTGATAATATAAAATGTTCGGTCTTTTCTTTTCCATCTTAAACATATGCAGAATGTACCTCAAAGTGTATGCTAATTTAGTACATTCTTACATTCAAGAATACCCTTAAGGAAATACTGTAGTGGCTTTTACCTCATGTAAGAGTGGTGAGGGCTGAGCTGGAGCTTTCATGCCCATGTGTTGGGCTGGAAGCACCTCCCACCTAGCCACTGTGCATAATTAGTATCTTCCATTTTTTCAAAAGAAGCTGGAATCCCAGATTTTTGTGTGCAGTCTTTTTAAAAATTGATCTTTTTAGACATAGTTTGTCCCAACAGAGGTCTTTCTAGTTGAGTGCCACCCCTCTGCTGCCAATTAAAGTTTTAAATTTATCTGACCATAAAGACTTTCAATGTGAAATTATTAGATTTTTAGAAGGTTTTTCTGTACCAAGTTTTCTTTCATGGGCATAAAAGTTATTTACTGTCTTCTTCTACAGGGAGCTCTGTTTATCTGAGTACATGTGCATGCAATCTATTTTCAATAAAGAAAAATCCTCTTATTAGCTACCTCAGGAAAACTTGACTTTTTTTTTTATTATAAAGATGTGGAGTACAATATACAAACGTTGATTATGCAGGTACCCTTGTTGATGAGAATGCCCCTCCCTCCCCTAGCAGTTTCCCTCAGCTGCCAATCCCACCCCCTTCTTCTGACAGTTTCCCTCTACTGCCAATCCCTTTCTTAAAGTATTATAATTGTTCAAGGTCCACTTATGAGTGAGAACATGTAGTACTGTCCTTTGTTTCTGTGATAGATCACTGAGTATGATCGACTCCAAATCCATCCAGAAAACTTGACTTTTTTAATGCTTTTGAGACTTAACTTTTTTTTCTTTTTTTTGAGTTGGAGTCTCACTAGTCTCTTAAACTGGAGGGCAGTGGCATGCTCCCAGCCACCGCAGCCTCGACCTGCTGGGCTCAGGTGATTCTTCTGCTTCATCCTTCCAAGTAGCTAGAACCACAGGCATGTGCCACCATGCCTGGCTAGTTTTTTGATTTATTGTAGAGATGAGGTCTCGTCAAGTTGCCCATGCTAGTCTCGAACCCGTGAGCTCAGGCAAACCTCTCACCTCAGCCAGCAGAGCCACCACGCCGGCTGAGACTTAACTCTTATGTGTATGAAGTAAAAGTGCTGTCTGATACTGGTTATGGATGAATTACTAAAAAAAGATTAACTCAACTAATCAAGTATCTAATGCATAGTAAAGCAATCCACCAAATAATAGTACTTTTCAGATGCATGAATATAGACTATACTTAGTTAAAGCTAGTTAAAGCAAAAATATTATGAAAAACTTGGGAATATGTCACTCACTATATACAAGGAAGGACCCCCTAAAAAACTAGATTTTTGGGGGGTTTTTTGGCATCAGTGTACCAACTAGCAGTTATGAGAGGCTATATTCGGCTTCAGTGAATTTTTGGGGGAGATTCTTTGAACATGTTTGCCCATTTCATGATGGGTGATTTATGAGCACACCTGCCCACACCATACTGAATGTTCAGCAGTTTTTGACCAAAAACAGCATGACCTCTGTCCCACCCTCCCTATTCACCTGATCTTGCCCTGAGTGACTTTGTTTCCCCAAAGAAAACAAGTCCTCAAGGGGAAAGGTTTTGCCAGCATGGAAGAAGTGAAACAAAAAATGGCAGAAGCACTAAATGGTATCAAAATTGAAGAGTTCAAAAACTATTTTGAGCATGGAAAAAGCATCTCAGTGGGTGTACTGAATCAAATGGAGACAACTTTGAAGGTGACTAAAGCTTAAACATTGAAGAATACACTATTTTTTATAAATAAATTCTAGGTGTTTTGGGGTCCCCTCTTGTATCTAAATACGTTGTACATCTTAATACCGTGATCATCTATAAAACTCTAGGGTATGTCAGGCATAGTGGCTCATGCCTGTAATCCCAGCACTTTGGGAGGCAGAGAACAGAGGATTGCTTGAGCCCTGAAATTCAAGACCAGCCTGGGCAATTTCGCAAAACCTCGTCTCTACTATAAATAAAAAAATTAGCTGGGCATGGTGGCACACACCTATAGTTCCAGCTACTTGGAAGTCTGAGGTGGAAGGATCTCCTGAGCCCAGCAGGTTGTGGCTATGGAGGCCACTATGGAGGCCATGATCGTGTAGCTGCACTCCAGCCTGGGCAACAGAGTAACAATCCAACTCATTTTAAAAAAGTAAAACCTGGGGTGTGATTATTACTTTATAGGATTATGGTGCATGTTAAATGAAACAAGTTGTGTTAAGTGCTTATTGCTGAAAGCATATTTATAAATCAGTGAATACTAATTCCTTTTCTTAGATCAAAATTTGATATTTGATCTCCCCCCAGGCCATTTTGGTTTAGCTCTTTTAAGGCTTTGATTATGCTTTAAGATTGAATGGTGTTTAGCATACCCATGTTCATAACAGCATTACTCAAAATAGCCATAATGTGGAAGCAATCTAGTAGTGACACAGATGAGACTTGACAACATTATGCTGAGTAATATTAGCCATTTACAGAAACAAAGATTTTGTGTGATTCTACTCATATACGGGTCAAGTTCATGGAGAGAAAATATAGACTGGTAGATGAAGAGGGATTAAGGAGTAATTGTCCAATAGATAAAGCTTCAGCTTTGCAGGAAGAAAAGAGTTTTTTGAAGATAGATGGTGGTAGTAGCCCAGCAATGCAAATGTACTTAACACCACTGAAATGTACACTTTAAAATGGTTAACATGGTAAATTTTATGTTACATATATTGTACCACAATTTTATTTTTTTGAGTTGGAGTGCTATTCTGTTGTTTGGGCTAGAGTGCAGTGGCACTCTCACAGCCACCGCAGCCTTGACCTGTTGGGCTTAGATGGTCCTTCCGCATCAGCCTTCCAAGTAGTTGGAACTACAGGCATGCACCACCACACCTGGCTAATATATTTTTTTTTTTTGGTGGAGATGAGGTCTCATCACGTTGTCCGGACTGGTCTCAAACCCTTGGGCTCAGGCAATCCTCTCACCTTGGCCTCCCAAAGTGCTGGGATTCTAGGCCTTGAGTCACAGTGCCCAGAATAAAAGTTAAACAGTCTCCCCAGAGTAGTACTTAGCCATCTCAATGTGTAGATAAGGCTATTCCTCTAAAGCAGAGACCACTAACTCCCACTGGCCAGCTGCCTGTTTATTCACTATCTGAAGGCTAAGATTGTGCTTAACATTTTTTTTAATAGTTATATAAGTGCCTATATAATAGTCTGACCCTCAAAGCCTAAACTGTTTATCTTGCCCTTTTAAAAACAGTTTGCTAGGCTGGGCGCAGTGGCTCATGCCTATAATCCCAGCACTTTGGGAGGCTGAGATGAGAGGATTGTCTGAGCCCACGGGTTCAAAACCAGCCTGGGCAACTTGGTGAGACCTTATCTCTACAATAAATAAAAAAAATTAGCCGGGCATGGTGGTGCATGCCTGTAGTTCCAGCTACTTGGAAGGCTGAGGTCAAAGGATCACCTGAGCCCAGCAGGTCAAGGCTGCGATGGCCGTGAGCGTGCCACTGCACTCCAGCGTGGGTGACAGGATGAGAACTTCAACCCACTCAAAAAAAGAAAGGAGTGTTAATCTATCCATTAGTTTGGCCACTAACCAGCTCTATAGCCCCACAAACAAGGCACTTAAATATTCTGGGCCTCATTTTCCTATGTTTAAAATAGGTAATATCACCCTCTCTCTCTGGAAGAATTATGTAAAGATCCAAAAGATAAAAGGTAAAACTGAAACACAAGTGTGTTTATGTGTGTTTTGCTTTATAGAAATTGACCTTTGGCCTTATTTGGCTACTCTGTTCGAAGCAAGTACATTTGCGTATCAACTTTCTGTGCTTAGTTGGGCAGAGTTGTTTGATTACAGAAAGCCTAAAGTAGAGGCCCTTAAGCTTTTCCACAAATCAACCAGTTGGGAAAACCTGGAATTAATGGAAACAGTTAAAATCCAGATATGGTTATATGATAAAGGCTACCCTTGAGTTAGGATTAGCCATGTGGTAAGTACACTTTTGATGTTTGGTATCTTCTCACTGGAGATAACTTTTTTCTTTCTTGCCTTTATTTATTTATTTATTTTTTTATTTTTTTTTTTTTTTTTTGAGTTGGAGTCTCACTCTGTCGCCCAGACTAGAGTGCAGTGGCCGCTCCCGGCCACCGCAGCCTCCACCTGCTGGGCTCCAGCGATCCTTCCACCTCAGCCTTCCGAGTAGCTGGAATTACAGGTGTGCGCTACCACGCCCGGCTGATTTTTTGATTTATTATAGAGATGAGGTCTTGCCAAGTTGCCCAGGTGGGTCTCGAACCCGCGGGCTTAGGCAATCCACTCACCTCAGCTTCCCAAGGCACGGGATTACAGGCTTAACCACTGAGCCTGGCTTGCTTTCTTGCCTTTAAGAAGTAACTTCACTGATTTGAACTAAGATCATTTTGGTTAGAAAATAGAAAGTTTGGGCAACTCACTTGGGTCCTCTCCTGCTCTGGGAGCTTTTCTGTCCTCTCAATAAATCCTGCTTTCTCATCAAAAAAGAAAATGGAAAGCTTTCTGGCAAATAGATTATTTAAGATGTTACTGGTGTCCCAAAGATCTTTAAAGCCTTATGGATCCTGTTGTATTATGTTACCCGTAGTGCCTGTGCCACAGAGGATTTCTCAGGGAAGCTTGTAATCTGATAGCTGAGTACTAGAGCGAAAGTACTTCCACAAGAACCTAGTAGAAACCATATTAGAATGTGCAAAGTAAAAGGCCAGCTGGAAGCAATGGTTTGCCTCTTTCTAAAGCTATGGGCGGACCTCATAGACCTGTGGATCTGTTATCAGCAAGAAGTCCAGGGGAGTTAGTCTGAAATTCAATGTGTGGAGGGAAGAAATGGTGTCTGCAAAGTTACTATGTTTTTAATTACCTGCCCTCCATCATTTTTCCACTAACAGCTGTGAGGGCATCTTGGCTTGTTGCTTGGTTTTATGTTGATTCAGAATGGAGTTTAATATACTACATTTCTGCAGCGTACTTGAAAGAACCCTTATTACACTCAAAGTTAGGTGTGATAACTGAGCCATAGAGATATTGTTGTGGATGCCTTTAGAGTTTATTTTCCTGTGCCTAATAGTTTATTTTTTCCGCTTTAGGAACTGGTTCTAATTATAGTTCACTTTCAGCTCTACAGCTTTTTATGGACTTACTAGTTAAAGACATGAGGTTGATCCTTATTAAACTGAACAGATTGTTTTTACTTAGCAGATTGAGTGTACGTTATTTTCCATTTTTTATAATTTTTCAACCACATTGAACACAGTTGCAAATTGAACTGCCACGCCTGTGGCAAAGTGATTCAAAGATACAGAGAGATGATGTGAACTTCAAGGTGATACCCATTTACTCTGATTAGTGGGTTTTTTAATGTTTTTGATTCCCCTATCATACATTTGGCAGCTATTTATAGATGATGTCTGCAGTTTCTCTTCGGGTTTGTGTAAGAGAGTTCTGGCACTTCCTAGTAGAAGCTCAAGCAGGTCAGCTATCAGGAGTCTTCAGACTGGAGGGAGTGGCCCTTTAGCCTATCAGCTGAAACCATTTGTAGGACACTCATTGCAGAAACAGTGTTCTAACTCAGCAACAGAATCAACTGGCATGGAGCTAAAGAACCTCAACCACAGCTCTTCACCTTTGTCTCCCTAACACATGACTTGGGACAAATACACTGTAGGTACAAAGTTGGCTACCTGAAATTTATGATCCCTACTTGTTTGTGGAGTTAGAGAACATCACATTTTTTAAAAGCTTCTTTGGGCACCCCCCCCCATTCCTGGGAAGTTTCTTAGCTTGGTTTCTCTTCACCAGATAAAGTTTACAAGACTGACATTTTATAACCACAAGCCCACAATGAGGCATTTTCTATTTTGAGGAATTTATTTGTAGCTTCCTTATTTTTAAATAACAAATTGAAACATTTTTATTCTGCATCTGAAATGAAATGTCTCTTACTACATGAAAAAGTGTTTGTTGTCAAGCAGTAGTAGTTTTCAACTAGTATGGTGATACTAGGCTCTTTATGACTTGTGGGAGATGGACGCATCAGTGCGGGAATGGTGGGGACTTGGGGGTCATTAGTACCTAACTCAAATTCTGACTATAGCCATCTTATCACTACTGCTTCTTGAGTCTTCAAAGTTAATATTTGGAGGACCTGTCCAGAGTCCAAAGATTGTTGGATATCACCTTGTTTTCATTATGGCCTTAAATCCATTGACCATGCTAGTGAAATTCTAAATTATATGACTAACAGGAAATGATTGATCTGGTTGGAATTTCAATAAACTGCTGTGGGAACAAGTTAGAAAGTGAAAAAGTTGTGAATATGAAAAAATATCAAGTCATAAATGTGGTGGTCTTGGGAATTTATCTGCTGGACTGAAGTCTTGGTTTCTTATATCACTTTTAAAATTTATTCTCGTTTGAGATGGAATATTTATTTTAAAATTGTCTCTCTTCACTTTACAGTACTCTTAACTTTGATGCTGGAGCGCTATACTGTATAAGGCTGTTTCATTTCCCTTTTTTCCCTTCTTTCCCAGGTGGTCTTCGAGGGGTAGCACGAGGTGGTCTGACAGGACTAACACTTACCAGCCTCTATGCACTATATAATAACTGGGAGCACATGAAGGGTTCCTTGCTTCAACAGTCACTCTGAAGGCTTTGCCAACCCATGAATGAAGGACACTTCAGTAGTCATCCAGATCAATTTATAAGTCAGTCTGGAGTTATTCTCTCTCTTCTACCTACAATTAGTTTGAAAAATTGGAGATTCTGGTTTGCTGTGATGAAGATGAAGATGGTTGACCCAGGACTGGCATTTCTTCCAGCCATTAGTGAGCTGAAGCCAAAGGTGGCTCACTGAGTGAAGTGGTTTTCTTCTACTTTGGAGAAGATCTTGCATCTCTCTGTTCTCTTTCTTCCCCTCTGAACTGGAAAACCACTTACTCCAAAAATTCAGGTCATGCTTGTTGTCAATACTTTTATCACCAAGTCTGTTCATTTAATGATCTAAAACTGTAATGTTGCACTGTATTCCGAATAAAGGGTAAAAACAGAACCAGTTATCACTCCAATATAAACATAGTAGGTATCTCCATTTAAAAGCATCTGCCTGGACATATAAAGTGGAAGTTACTCTTGGCATTTTTTTCTGCCCCAACTAGGCCAAAACAACATGCTTTCATGTTTGCTGAAATAAAGGGGTCCTTAGCCAGGTGTGGTAGTGCGTGCCTGTAGTTCCAGCTACTTGGAAGGCTAAGCGGAAGGATGGCCGGAGCCCAGCAGGTCAAGGCTGTGGTGGCTGGGAACATGCCACTGCACTCCAGTCTGGGTGACAGAGTGAGACTTGAATTCAGATAAAAAAATGAAGGGATCCTGATGGCTTTCACAGTTAGGGTAAGACTTTTCTCCAACAGAATTGACACCAAACAACCTCAAGGCATTTCAGGTTAACCATTACACCATTAGGGTAAAGTGCTAGAATAATCTGTCCAGCAATCATGCTTAATTCTGTACATATTAACTTACTCCCTACTGGGAATAATTAACAGCTAGATGGTATACAAGGAAATCTTAGGAAAAGTGAAGGAAATAAGGGCAAGTTGTTCAATTTCTGAGTTTGTTTTCTCATTCACAATATGAAGTTAATCATGTATAAATACACTGAAGGTTACGGCTATATGATTAGAGAAAATAAAATAGGATCTTTCTGGTAAGACATCTAGTAAGGGAATCCAGAAGAAAAGCACTGAACTTTAGCTGAAGTCTCATCATTGTTTTTTAAAGCAGACATGAAGAGTTTTCAGAAAAGGCTGAGAATGGAAGTAATAATATGCCTATTCTTGACTGATTTAAGACTCAAAATACATTGTAAATTGGTGAATATGCACTTTATGTTCAAGTTGTTTCTCAGCTATACTCCAACAAAGGTTATCACATTTATATAACAGCACATTTTGTGACAAATAGTTTTACAAATGCAGTTGACAACTTATGGCTATTATGCTTTTAATGGAAGCTGGTACAAAATGCATCAATGCAAAAGAATGTTTTACATACTCATTAACATAGTGATTAATGTAAATTACATTTTGAGAATGTAAAATACAGTGTGTCAGGCCTCAAGAAACTACAAAGTTTGCTGCAACCTAAGATTCTGGAAAGGCTCCTTAAGTAGTGTATACCCACCACCTTTATTATAAGAGTTCTAAATGGTATCTGGGGAGTATTAAAAAATAATACGAGGCTCTTTCAGCTGTGGTTCAGAGAACTCCAGTGAAGCTGTATGGCAATGGCATTGTAGGCCCATGAAATGTCCCCAAAAGTATTTCCAACAAACAGGCAGTTAAGAGGTTTAATAGTTTCAAAGCCTGGAAAACAGCAAAAAGAATTTTAAAACATTAGAGAATTTTAAAACATGAATCCCACTTCTCCTACAGAGACTTTTTAAAGCATGGAAATGAACTTTAAGGATATTGAGAAAACCAATAGTTTTCATAAAGCTTCAATGAACACCTCAAGGCACAAGTGTTGAAAACGGCCTGTTCACTAAAATGTCACTGCATCGTACTTTTGGAGGTACAGGTATGCTGTGCTTGCAGTAAGAGGACAACTTTATTCCTAGTTAAAAGCACCAGGTGTCAAGCTCAGCTTTCATTACACAGGATGCACCAATAATCCCTAGAATAGTGAATGGTTCAAGTACTATACTACATTTTTACCATATCTTCCCTATTTGCACTTAGTTGGCACTGGGGCTCTTTTAAACCCTATGGGTATGTAGAATATTTGGAAAGAAGCTAGAAGTACCCTGAAAGTGGTCTTGAAACAATAGAGAGTCCTTCTAAAAGAACTCACTGGATACTTTAGTAACATTTGGAGAAAGATAAAATTTGCAATAAGTGAATTTCTTTCAAATGAAAAATGTAGAACTGACATGTAGGCTAAAATGTTTGGTAATGTCAGAAATTGCCAAGGTTATTAATACACATTTTGATAGTAACTATATAGGCAAAGTTAGTTATTTGTGCAAAACATATAGTAATGGAACAGGAAACTTATTCAGACCACCAGTTGAAGAAAACCCACAGCAAGAGAAGCATCTAAAGGGTGATTAAAAGTTAGGGAAGTTTACTAGCTTTAGAACACATCAATACACTTTGATTATAGAAATTTCATTTTTAAAACTAGTGTTTTAATGTACTTCTAGTAACAACCCAATCTAAAGAGCCTTGGATGCTTGTGAAAAAGACCTATCCACCAAGATGCTGCATTCCTAGTGTGGGGGTGAATTAATACTTCTTTAAGAAGGAACTGAATCACCTCAGCATCAAAAATAGCCTTTTTCTTTTAAATGATAACTCATAAACTGATGATTTATTTCACTTCACTAGTTCAAAAGTAGGTAGGAAAGGAACTAAACTGACTGGTCAGACCCAGAAACACAATGATTTGGCAAGCCGCAGTCACTCAGCTCGTGGATGTGTGATAATCCTCAGAAAATCTGTTCAACTCTTGTCCATTCCTTCACATCTGTAAAGAGACGCCCACAGAAAAGAAAGTTACTTCACAGGAGAAACAAATTTCACCTTAATGACTCATTTCTCAATACGGGCATACCGCATTATACTGTGTTTTTTACAGATTAAAGGTTTGTGCCACAAATTGCACCCAAAGAACACAGTAAACTTCAATAAATGTGTGTTCTGACTGCTCTACCAACCAGCCTTGCCTCCTGTCTCTACCCTCTCCTCAGGCCTCCCTGTTCCCCGAGACAGAAAAATTGTGAAATTAGGCCAATTAGTAAACCTACAATGGCCTCTTTAAGTGTTCAACTGAAAAAGTCCACATCCTTCACTCTAAATCAAAAGCTAGAAATGACTAAGCACAGTGAGGAAGGCATGTTGAAAGCCAAGACGGGCTGAAAGGCAGACATCTTATACCAAATAGCCAAGTTGTGAGTGCAAAGGAAAAAATTCCTTCAGGAAACTAAAAGTTGCTTACTCCAGTGAACACACCAAAAAGCCATATTTCTGACATGGAGAAAGTTTTAGTAGTATAGGTAGAAGAACAAAGTCAAAACCTAATCCAGAGCAAGGCCCTAAATTCAATTTAATGAAGATAGGTAAGCTGCAGGAAAAAAAATGAAGCTAGCAGTGGTTGGTTCATAAGGCTTAAGGAAAGAAGCCAATTCTATAACTAAAAGTGCCAAGTGAGGCAGCAAATTATCCAAATCTAGTTAAGATCATTTATAAAGGTGGCTACACTAAACAGATTTTCAGTGTAGACAAAACAGCCTTCTACTGGAAAGAGATGCCATTTGGACTTTGGTAGCTAAAGAAAGCCTGGATTCAAAGCTTCAGAGGACAGGCTGATTCTTTTTAGGGTCTAATGCAGCTTGATGACTAAGTTGAAGCCAATGCTCATATAACTATTACAAAAATCCTAGGGCCCTTAAGAATTATGCTGAATCTATCCTACAAGTGACCCTCATGGATCACTTGGAGGAGCTCAAAACTTCAGTCAAAGAAGTAACTGCAGATGTGATAGAAACAGCAAGAGAACTAGAATTAGAGGTAGAGCCCGAAGATAGGACTGAACTGCTGCAATTCCATAAAGAATAGAATGGAATAACAGCACATCTGTCTACAGCATGGTTTACTAAATTTTTTTGTTTTTTGCGTTGGGTTCTCACTGTCACCCAGCATGGAATGCAGTGGCACAGTCATGGCTCACTGCAGCTTCAACCTCTGGCTCAGACAACACTTCTGCCTCAGCCTCCTGAGTAGCTGGAACTACACGCATGTGCCACTACAACTGGCTTTTTTTTTTTTGTAGAGATGAGGTCTTGGTATGTTGCCTAGGCTGGTTTTGAACTTCTGGGCTCAAGTGATCCTCCCACCTCAGCCTCCCAAAGTGCTGGGATTACAGAATTGAGTCACCACACCCAGACATTATACTGAATTAAGCCCACTATTGAGAACTACTGCTCAGAAAAAAAAAATGACTTTAAAAATATTACTGCTCATTGGCAACGCACCTGGGTTATCCAAAACCTCTGATAGACCTATATAAGGAGATTAATGTTTTCATGCCTGCTAACACAAATCCATTCTGCAGCCTATGGATCAAAGAGTAATTTATACATTCAAGTCTTATTTTATTTAAGAAATACATTTTGTAAAGCCTTAGCTACCAAATATTGTGACTCCTCTGATATATCTGGGCAAAGAAAATGGAAAACCTTCCAGGAAGAATTCACCATTCTGGATGCCATTAAGAACATTTGTGATTCATAGAAGGAGGTCAAAATATCAATATTAACAGGTGTTTAAAGAAGCTGATTCCAACTCTCATGGATCACTTGGAGGGGTTTAAGACTTTAGTTGAGGAAGTAATTGCAGATGTGGTAGAAACAGCAAGAGAACTAGAATTAGAGGTGGAGTCCCTGAAATGGGACGGAACTGCTGCAATTTCATAAAGTGTGAACAGATGAGTTGCTCCTTATGAATAAGTAAAAAAAGTGGTTTCTTGAGAAAGAATACTCCTGGTGGAGGTGCTGTGGACACTTGAAATAGCCACAAAGGATTTAGAATATTACATAAACTTAGTTAATAAGGCAGGGTTTGAGAAGACTGACGCCAATTTTGAAAGAAAGTTCTCCTGTGAATAAAATGCTATCAAACAGGATCACATGCTACAAATAAATCGTTTATGAAAAGAAAAGTGAGTCACATACAGCAAACTTCACCGTTGTCTTATTTGAAGAAATTGCCAGCCACCCCAAACTTCAGCAACCACCACCCTAGTCAGTCAGCAACCATCAATATCAAGGCAATACCCTCCACCAGCAAAAATATTACAACTTGCTAGTAGCTATGATGATTGTTAACATTTTTTTAGCAATAAAATATGTTTTAAGGCATTATGTTGTTGCTTTTAGACATAAGGCTATTGTACACTTAACAGACTACAGCATATTATATATATGTAACTTTATATATATGTGACTTTTATATGCAGTAGAAACCAAACATGTGAGTAACCTGCTTTATTAGGATTATTCACTTTATTAGTTACTGAAGATTGGCTTGTCCAGAACCAACAAGACCCACATAAAGTAGAGGAGGTACGCAAAGCCAATAAGCCCTGCACAAGCTTTGCAGAGTGTGTGTGTGTGATGAGAATTGTGAGAAGGAAACTCTGTACAAATAGCTTATTTCCTCTACTGGAACCAGACCTGTATTATCTTCAAGGTATATCCTATAATCTACTAGAATCCACACAGGATCTGAAAATTCCTAACAGTTACATCTTGAAAGTTCACTTTCAGATATGCCTAGATAGTTTATAAAGCAAGTTCAAGTGAAATACATGAGCTTTTTATGAGCTGCCCTTCTCCTAGCCTCACTTGACTAGTATACATACCATTAACAGGAATATGGTTCAATGAGCAAAGTATGGCTTCATATGTAAGACAAGACATTTATTTATAAACAGCTATAATCTGTAATTTTCACACCAGTGGCAAGCACCCACCTGTAGAGGAGTTCGATATAACCACTTCTCTTTATCAACTTTAAGCTGCATACAGGCAAAGAGATCGCAAACTGCAGGAAGGCCATAACGGTCTGGGGGATAGTTATGTTCCTCCTGTAAGGGTGAATTAAGTAATACTTCCTGCAATAAGACAAAAAGAGTGAGTGGCTTCATGACAACTATGAGGCATGCGACCAACTTATCTTCCAAGTAGTGACTATAAAGAATAATTTAATCTGGGCACATCAGCTAATGCCTGTAATCCCAGCACTTTGGGAGGCCAAGGCGGGAGGATTGTTTGAGCCCAGGAGTTTAAGACCAGCCTGGCAACAGAGTGAGACATCTCTAAAAATAAAAAATTAAAATTAAAATTAAATAAATAAGAGTAAGAATAGGCCGGGCACAGTGGTTCAAGCCTGTAATCCCAGCACTTTGGGAGGCCGAGGCGAGAGGATTCCCTGAGACCAGGGGTTCAAGCCCAGCCTGGGCAACTTAGTGAGACCTCATCTCTACAACAAATCAAAAAAATCAGCTGGGTGTGGTGGCTTGTGCCCATAGTTCCAGCTACTTGGAAGGATGAGGCGGAAGGATCGCCTAAGCCCAGCAGGTCAAGGCTGTGGTAGCTGTGAGCATGCCACTGCACTCCAGCCTGGGCAACAGAGTGAGACTCTGACAAACAAACAACAACAAAAAAAGAGTTGGCCATTCTCTCTAATAACCAAGAACAGAGGTGGCAATTATTATTTCCACACCAAATTTTTTTTGTTAAATATTAGCAGTAAAACAGGCTAGGATTTTTCTCTCCTGTAGGAAGGGGCTTAGGGCCTGGAAAATGCACAAAAAATTCAGTTTAAATAATCAAACCCTTCATTCTATTGCTAACATGGCACCAAAATTAATACCTCAGCCAAATTTAACATTGAACATATTTAAGGAGCTGGCCCATTTGTAAGGTTTGGAACTATGAAAGTAAGACTCAGTGCTATTTCAATGTCTGTGTTTACCTGGGCCTTCTTTCGAAGGAGCCATTTGTCTTCTCCAGAGGATAACTGGCCGAGGTTTCCCGTCTTCTTTCCTGGCAAGACCCAGTCAGCA
Source organism: Carlito syrichta (assembly GCF_000164805.1). Classification (NCBI taxonomy): domain Eukaryota; kingdom Metazoa; phylum Chordata; class Mammalia; order Primates; family Tarsiidae; genus Carlito; species Carlito syrichta. The sequence continues at coordinate 398,869 of NW_007245876.1, forward strand.
GTGTTAAAGGGACACCAGGAAGTGGTGATGGGGCTTTTAAGCTTTTGTTTGCCAGTTCTGTCCTCAGTACTAGGCACTTCCTTGGAACTTCCTTCTCTGCATGGGGTCCTGATGAGCCACTCTGACAAGGGACTATTCTTTATGACCTGGAAGGAATCAGCAATTCTAGAAGGAGCCATTGCCTTTTGTGCCTTAGCTTGTTCTGTTACTTCTTTTCTGGAAGGACAGAGCCACATATCCAGGGATTCTTTATGTTTCTCGGGCTCAGGTTTGGGTTCCACAGGCATCCCATTTTTATCCTTTCCTTCTTTCTTCAGAAGCCATTTGTACAGAGCTTCCTTCTCACAATTCTCATCACACACACACTCTGCAAAGCTTGTGCAGGGCTCGTTGGCTTTGCACACCTCCTCTACTTTACATGGATCTTGATAGTTCTGGACAAGCCAATCTTCAGTAACCATGTTGGGTGTGGACAATGGTTTCTTGGCCTCCAAGTGGTCATTCAGGCACTTCAGATTGCCCAGATTTTCAATCTCCACACCTTTGGGCTGGTTGCCCTGACAGTTGGTACAGGAGTCGGTCTTGACAAGCCAATCATTCACACTGTAGGACTGGAAGAAGAGCTTAAACTTCTCACGGGTTTCACGGCTGCCATTCTCAGGCTTCTCTAGCTTATGAGATTCCTGGGGAGTCACCAGCCAATCAGATAGGTCCATCTCATCTTGATCAGGAAGCTCTATATCTTCAACCTTTTCCATTTCAATGGAGTTAGAATTGGTAATAGACTGGCTGTTACACTTTTGATAACTTGGTTTTTCAGGAACTTGTTGCTGACTTTTGAGAAGCCAGTTTTCTAAGCCCTTTATGTTGCCCAAGACATTACTGAAGAAACTGCAGGTTCTGGCAGACATCTACACAAGAAGTATACAATATTAGTTTGTTAAAACAATTATGACTGCTTTTAAGATTTAGCCTATATTTTTACTGTCTTGCCCAATGTTTTTAAGTATACAAAACCTAGAGGTAAGGGATTTCTTTTAGATATATATACATTTGCTTTATTTTATGTAGTTTTTAAAACACTGAAAAAGATCAAAGGCAAATTAAGAAAAAAGTGTACCATATCTGATAGAAAAAAGCTAGTTTCTCTGTGTAATATGCCTTTACAAATAAAGAACAAAAATGAGCAGAGGATATGATCAGGCAAGTCATCAAAGAAGCCTAATAAACACAAAAATACTCAACCTCCATACTAATCAAAGAAACTCAAAAGCAAAATTGGTATTTTGTGTGAAATTCAGAGAAAAAAAAAATTTTTTTTTTTTTTTTTTTTGAGTCAGAGTCTCATTCTGTTGCCCAGGCTGGACTGCAGAGGTATACTCATGGTCACTGCAGCCTTGACCTGTTAGGCTCAGATGATCCTTCTGCCTCAGCCTTCCAAGTAGCTATAGGCACATGCCACTATGCCTGGCTAATTTTTTGATTTACTGTAGAGACAAGTTCTCGCCAAGTTGTCCGGGCTGGTCTCAGAACCCTGGGCTCAGGCAATCCTCTCGCCTCCACCACCCAAAGTGCTGGAATTATAGGCGTGAGCCACCATGCCCAGCCGAGAAAAAAACTTTCAAATGACTAACATCATTAGAGAAGTTTAGAGGAAGCAGGTACCTTGAATATTCTGCTGATGGGAATATAAATTGCTACCAACTTCCTGGAAAGGCAAATTAGCAATATGTATCAAAAGTCTTAAAGGGTATGCAGAATTGTAATCTAGGAATGCAATTTCTAGAATTTACTCCTAAGGAACTAATCAAGAATGCACACAACTAGCTCCTGGATGTTTAGGGGAGCTTTGCTTATATCCCCCCAAAAATGAAATTTACGTTATAGCCAATCAATAAAATATTACATAACTATTAAAGATTTTATAGAAGAAATTATGACAGAAATATAATCATGCTATAGGTGAAAAAAATCTATAACATAACAGAACTTATACAATGATATTTTTAAAGTACATTAAAGCATATGAACAAAAATGTTACAGTGTCTCTTCATGTTAGAATTATGGGTTCATATTTTTATAAAGTTCTTTATTTTCTAAATTTTCTATGATGAAGAGATGTCACTACTGTAATTTAAAAATTATTAATAATATGTATATTTTTTCAGACTACAACCAAAAACCAAACAAAGACACATACCACTAGTTAGTAACTAACTCCATACTATATCTACCTCAGAAACAAAAAAAGGCAGCAACACACCTGATTATTCTCCAAGGTGTGATGTTGGGTAAGCCAGTCCTGGGGATTGGTACTGGGTATGTAAGGAGCCTGACGACCAACCGCAGGTTTGCTTCCAAGGAGCCATTCACTGAGAGGAAGAGCTGTGATGCCAGATGCTGACTTCTGCTAATCACATAATACTTTGCTGTTTATCAAGGAATGTCAAATGCAGTAGAAAGTTCACTAGATAAACAGAAGAACCAAACTCTCTAATCCTGGCTTCCTACTGACCCTGGGCAAGTCACATGTCATCCTGGAACCTCAATTTCTATAATTATAAAACAAGGAGCATAGCTGATCTTTAGGGTTCTTCTTGACTAAAACATCTAGGAACCTTTTTCACATTGCCTTTAGAAATAGTTATCTCTACAAATTATAAAGAGGATTCCCAAGAGAGAACCAATAACAATAAGACAGCTAATAATTTCCTATGAACTGATAACAATTACTGTCTCTCTTATTCAGCATCTATAAAACATCTAAATTTCTATTTGACATTCATTCTCAAGGGATGCATTCAATTGCATAAACTAACTCATTACCACTGGTAGCTTTTTACAAATAAATAGAAGGAAAAAAAGAGGTGATTTAGTCAAAGCCCAAAGGAAATATAAACCAAGTAATGACTCAGTTACCAGAAACAAAATAACATTTCACCTGCTCTGGTACTGGGATATAACCTCTTTTCTCCAGGAAGGGCCCAATATTTGGTGAAGTAGCATGAACCATCAAGTGCTCAGGAATTTGCTAGGAAATAAAGATAATTTAATCATGTTATTTATACTGTGTTTCCATGCCACAAAAGTTAGATTTTAATCCCTAATTTCAAAAGTATTAATCAAAGCACTACAATTTCACTAGAATGGTGTTCACACTTAATTCCATGACCTACAAAGCAGTTGTCAAATTTAAGAGTACACTATCTACTACTTAACTATCATAAAAGAAATCTTTCCCAGAATTAGTAGTATAACCACTCTTAACAAGATCCAAAGGAGACCATTTATTTATTTACAAAGAAATAACAGCCACAAAGAGACCATTCAAATCATACATTTTATAAGAAATATGTCAAAGCATTTAGAAACACAAGATGAATTCCAAAGACTGTCATAAGTCAATACTACATTCAAACAACTACCAGCCCAATTTTCTATCAACTTAATCAGAACATGAAATTTCCAAAGCTCTAACCAAATTCTCCAAAAGCCACTATTCATAGTAAAAATGTAATTTTTTTAGAAGACCATCTGTGAGGCCACAGACTTGAAAAGAATCCTACGAAGCATCTGAGATCAAGATTACTCACAATGGTCTTGAGGGACCCAAATGTAGTGATGGTCTGGCGCAGTGCAGTTGTGTCTGCTTCAAAGAGCAGGACAGTTGAATCTTCAGGCTTAAGGGTCAAACTGCCCAGTCTAGGGGGAAAAAAATAAAATGTGGCTATTTATAAGGAATATCTGTTTCACCTTCATCCAAAACAAAAGCCAAACTGTGAGTAATTTTAAATGATTGCACTTATCTGAGAAACTCAACCAAAGGTAGTTGGCATAATCGTGTATCAGCAAGTATGATATTAAATATATGAAGCAGAATGATCTTATCATAGCAACAGAGAAGTCAAATCAAAACAAGCAAAAAGGGTCTTTACCTCTCCAGGCACACAGAGACTTGATTGGCTAGATCTTTGTTTTGGGTACACTCCAGTTGATGAATAAGACAATTGAACTGGCCCAATAACTAAAAGAAAAATGAAACCTTCTAGCCACAATGATAGTAAAAGAACCGGGTATATCCAAGTTAACAACAGCACATGAGATTAAAACATTTCCTAAACTGTATTAATGCTGCATTGCATGGAAGACACTCTCTGACAACCAGAAACCAAGCTCAAACCAGTTCTAGCCATAGAGCTATCTTACCCAGTAGAGCTGCTGGGCCTGCTGCTGAAGTGTCTCCTCTTTAAGCTGATAGATAAGGTCTACCTGTTCATATAGCCACACCTCACGGCTTCGAAGGCATTCCAGGTGACGACTTATGCAACTGTGAATCTGAGCTTTGACCTAGGAAATACATACATATTAGCTTCCTAGTGTTCCTAGCCCAAAGTATGATGTTTTCCACAGAACAGTGAAGTATATTAAATTGAGGGGTTGAAGGGGGTCACAAACCCTTTTGATTATCCAGTAAAATCTATGAAATGTCTACCCAGAAAAACATATGCTCAAAGTCCACCCACTGAAATCATCCTTCAACACTTCACCTTCTAAGAGGATTAGGTTCAATTTGGGTTTTTTAAAGTAATCAAGAGAAAACACAAGAATATACCAGGAGATGCTAATCCCCATCAATTTTCCATGTAATTTTAAAACCTATACAAATTTATCAGCAGAATAAGACAGAATATTAACTTAATGGCTAAGTCCTTATCTCTTTTCCCACCCTACAAAATAAGCAGTCCATTTATAGCAGGCCAATTTAGTAGCGACGTACCACCACATGTCAACAATTAGAATACCATTAGAATAGACAGTTTAAGTAAAATTATAAACTAAATGTTTCTGGAAGCATAAGCAGTGATTCAAACAAAGACTAAACATAAAAATTCCAAGAAAAAAAGACAAAATAGGTATAAATTATCCATGAGAGTCCACATAAAACATTATATTTTAAAATATATTTTTCTGTGTAATAAAGTTGTGTTTCAAAGTCACATAATACTGTTCTAAGCACTCACCAAAAAAATACTAATAGAACTAACAAGAGAATTCATCCTGGCTTGCCCTAACAGAAAGTCATTTACAAAACCATGCCTCTAGTAAGTTAAAAGATAATGGGGGCGCATGCTGAAGTGTCATCTGTTATTCAGCAAGAGGATGCAGCTGAAGCATATACTGTTCACTCATTTCATTATTTTTACTGATGACAGTGCCTGGCACAGGAATCGCAAAGAGAAGCAATCAAAAATGCATACTGAAAGGAGTCCCCCAGAATGGGACAGGGTTTTCCAGACTCATCTATCATCTGCCTTATTTTCCCTTGGGATCAAAGGCGCAAACGTGTCAGGCAGCCAACTAGGATTGAGTAGACTGTGCAAGGCATGAGATGAAACTTCTCTGTTGGTACCAAAAGGCAATCTGTTCTAACCAGCTCTGTGCCAAGAGTTCAGACAAGGGAAGAGAAAAGCACATCATACCTCTCGCAAGTTATCTTTAATTTGCTGTTCAGCCCGGAGAACTCCACCAATAGCAAGCTCCAAGTCCCTCCGTGCATCACTACACCTCAAAAGGGGTTCTCTGTTACTGGAGAAGCCATTCTGGTCCTGTGATGTATTCATTCTGCTCACTTCTCCTTTAAAAGAAAAATATATATATAAATACCACTGTAATTATAACCCAAAACCACATTTCAGTCAGCCCTCAAATGATCATTTCAACCAACTCCCATTACTAACTACTTAGATTACTTCCAACATAGGACCTGGCATGTAGGATACATTTAATAAATATGCCTCTTCCCTCCCCTACTCCCACCACCATTGATCCTGCCATAAAACTCTATAAATCTACTTTTGTGACACTTTACATGTAAACAGATTTGTTTTTTTAATACTAATTGTCCGGAATCGATAGCACATATACCTCCAAAAAAATTAAAAGACTATTAGAATATAATTTTCTACTTAAACAAACATAGAGTCATATGAGGCACATGTTCCAGATTCAGAGATGAAGACTAAAAGGAATGGAAGCTGCAAACCAATACATTATTAACACACAGAATTTAGAACACTATTTGTTTAGAACTGGCATTTGTCTAAATTTATTAGGAAAATTGAATTTTTAATTTCCCATTTTTAAGTAGTTTTGTTTTTTTCTGAGTTGGAATCTCACTCCATCACTCCAGGCTGGAGTGCAATGGCACACTCACGGCACCCCAGTGTCGACCTGCTGGGCTCAGGTGATCCTTCTACTTCAGCCTTCCAAGTAGCTGGAACTACAGGTGTGCACTACCACACCCAGCTAATTTTTTGATTTATTGTAGAGATGAGGTCTTGCCAAGTTGCCCAGGCTGTTCTCGAACCCATGGGCTTAGGCAATCCGCTCACCTTGGCCTCCCAAAGTGCTGGAATCACAGGCTTGAGCCACCAGGCCCGGGTGATTTTTTTTAATTTAGAAAGAACTTAAGAATGACTTCACAGCTAGGAAGCTCTCAAGAAACAATCTGACAAAACAATTTCATATGATTCTGATATAAGAGACAGATTGGTGTGGGTAAATGTAGAGGGTTCCCTAATGAGCTCAGGTTTAAGAACAATAAGAAATAGAAATGCAAGGACTAGCACATAATGCTATAATGAGACTGGAACAGAAGAGTGTCACAGAACAGTAAAGTCAGTAAAGCAATGAAGTAAAGCTTAACAGAAGCCATTGAAATAACAAAGAGATGCTTTTTAAACACTGAGAAAAAGCAGTGATCACTGTAGCCCACCCAGCATGGATTTACTAAGCCCTATGGTACCAAAATTATTTCCTTTTGGATAGTTTTACTAAACTAGCCAGTAAAGTTAATAAAAAATGAGTCTAGGTAATAGAAAGACTTGTAGCAAGACTGCAAGCTATCTTTGTGAACAAAATGAAAAAAAGATGATGACAATGATGATTAGATTATTATTAGATGAGTTTTTACTAAGTACACAAAAGATGACAGACTAAGGCCAGTCTAAAATTTTTAGAAGCATGTTTAATTCCCTAATTACCTGGATGAAAACACAGAAAATAGGCCAGGCACAGTGGCTCAAGTCTGCAATCCTTTGGGAGGCCAAGGCGAGAGGATTGCCTGAGTCCAGGGGTCCAATGCCAGCCTGGGTAACTTGATGAGACCTCATTTATACAATAAGTCAAAAAAATTAGCCAGGTATGGTGGTGCACGCCTATAGTTCCACCTACTTGGAGGACTGAGGCAAAAGGATGGCATGAGCCCAGCAGGTCGAGGCTGTGGTGGCCGTAAGTGTGCCACTGCACTCCAGCCTAGGCAAAAGAATGAGACTCCAACTCAAAAAAAAAAAAAAAGAAAGAAAAGAAAACACAGAAAATAGACACCAAAGCCAGAGATAACATGGGACCATGACAAAAACATATCCAAAAATAACCTACAGCTGTTAAATCTTATAAAACGAAATGTGAATTTTCTTGCACTTGAATGGTAGAGGACAAGGAAGAGAATAAAATATTTTTAAAGGATGGGATCTTTAATTACAAGTAAACTCTATATGAGTTAGCAGTATGCTAGGTCTATGGGAAAAATAACTTACATGTTATTTGACTACATTTACCAAAAGTACATTTATGAGAGGACTAACCTGTTCCATGTTTATTAGATTACACTGGAAATTTATTTTTGAGTAACACACTTTAGAAGAAGGCATTTAGAAAAGGGAAAGGGGCCTCAAAACCATGAAAAATTTCTCCAGGAAGGAAGGCTGTTTAGCCAAGATAAGAGGCATCTCAGAGAGAACATGATTACTGCTCTCAAGCATTTGGAGACTTGTCAACAAGAAGAATCAGACTTATTCAGAATATGGCCAGGCATGGTGGCTCACACCTGTAATTCCACACTTTAGGAAGCAGAAGCAAGAGGACCGCTTGATCCCATGATTTCAAGAGCAGCCTAGGCAACACAGCAAGACCTTGTCTCTACAAAAAAATTTTTTAAATTAGCTGGGCATGGAGGTGTGTGTCTGTAGTCCTAGCTACTCAGGAGGCTGAGGAGGAAGGCTCGCCTGAGCCCAGGAGGTTGAGGCTGTGGTGAGCCAGGACTGTGCCACTGCACTCCAGCCTGGGTAACAACAGAGACCCCAACTCAAAAACAAAACAAACAGCAACAGAGTAGCCCCAAGGGGGTTAAGAGATTTAGAGGTGGCATTTTAGGCAAAATATCAAAGAACTTTCTAACAGTGCTGAAAGCAATGACTTTCTCAAAGAAGCCAGTGAACAGTGGCCTACCCAGTACAGAGTCCTCTAAGTGGCTGACTGCTCATCTGAGACAAATGGAACTTTGGCAGGCTTTGACTGCATCTTCAAGACTACATTTAGGGCCAGGTGCCTAGCTGAATGCTGAAGAGTTTCTTCAGACAGGACTTTTAAAAAAAAAAAAAAAAAAGGCCGGGCACAGTGGCTCATCCCTATAATCCCAGCACTTTGGGAGGCTGATGTGAGAGGACTGCCTGAACCCACGGGAGCTGAATAGGGACAAAAGTAGTCAGAAACAAAACAATGGGAAGAAGACTTTCTTTCCATAGTCTCAGCAAAAAATTCAGATTCAGGAACTAGCAGTCTTACAAGAAACTGAAAGATGCAGAAAACTTTCTAACTTCCCCTTGTTGATTTTGTTACCTCAGTTTGTTTCCCCATAATGATCTATAGAAAAGGGCTTCTTACATGGATTTCACAGAAATCTCCATGGAAAATTTTTTTCCAACTCAGGAAACACCAGCTATAGTTACTTTGCTGTCTCTTTTTTCATGCCATAACACCCACAAGGACTTTGAAAACTACCTGCATCATACAGGTGAAATGCTGGCTCACATTTGGAGAGCTGGAGCATCACCTCATTTTGCACTTAAGTCAGTCATGCAAGGCATGTTTAGCTGTCTTTCAAATGTATTAGTCAACCTTCTTCACATCTGTCAAATTTTCCACTCTTTTTAAAAAATTTTATTTTTTGAGTTGGGGTCTCACTGTTACCTAGGCTGGAGTGCAATGGCACAATCCCAGTTCACTGCAGCCACAACCTCCTGGGCTCTGGCGATCCTTCTGTCTCAATCTCCTAAGTAACTGGGACTATCGGCCTGTGCCACTATGCCTGGCTAGCTTTTTTTGTTTTTTATTTTTTGTAGAGACAAGGTTTTGCTATGCTGATTAAGCTTGTCTGGAATTCCTGGACTCAAGCAATCCTCCCGCTTCGGCATCCCAAAGTGCTAGGATTACAGAGTGAGCCACCATGCCTGGCCCAAATTTCCCATTCTTCGGTCTTCACCATTTGTGTGGAATGCCATAATATCTGGCACAGTGTACAATTTAATCAGTAAAATTAAATTAAAATGTTGCTCTGCAGTATCAAAAATACAGAACTCCGGAACAGATAGGAGACAATCTGAAACATACAGAGGACCAACTTCTCAATTAAATCGCAAGTACCACACAACTGCCCAATAAGAGTAGAATATGGTAAAAGTTCACACATTGAACCTTCTTCTTATCAGTTACAGACAGATTGAAGGATGAGATTAAAAGTTACAAAACAGATTTTTCCACACACATCTTTTCAAATCAAAATGAGTGTTATCCTTCAAAACAGTCAACTTTAGAACCCATTTGTCAGCCACAAAATAAAAATCTGCTTCATTCCTTTATGGCCAGTCCCAGTATGCTTGTCCCTTTGCTGCTCATGGCTCTTTCTTCCTTCCTATGGCTAGTCAAAGGCCGGTCAGCTTCCATATCCCAGATTCCAAAAAAGGAACTATGCAAAGGCTTGCCCTCAAGAACCCCAAGACAAGGATGAATTCAAATCACAATGAGCTGAAGCCTGAACCAGCTTTATGAAATGACATATCCAAAGAGATCTGTATGAGGGAACTAGATCATGAGGCCATTTTCAACAATAATTCACCATTTGTTTCAGGTTCAAGAGCCAGCATAGAAAGCATGATGGTTAAGAGATCACTCTGGAATCTGACAAACCTGAGTTCTGGTTGTGTCTGCAAGTTTGAGAACCCTAAGCTAGTAACTTAAACTCTCTGAGTCTCAACTTCCTCTGGAAAAAGGGAGACAAGGACAGTAGATCCAGTGAACTGCAGTGAGGTTAAAGTGAGACATTATCTGTCTATAAGACCAGTCCTGAACATTATAAGCACTCATGTTACTTTTTTAAATTTTGTTTTATTCTGTCACCCAGGCTGGAATGCAGTGACACGCTCACAGCCAGTGCAGCCTCGATCTGCTAGGCTCAGGTGATCCTTCCACCTCAGCCTTCCAAGTAGCTAGAACCACAGGCATGCGCAACCACGCCCAGCTCCTTTTTTGACTTATTGTAGAGATGAGGTCTCACCATTTTGCCCAGGCTGGTCTCAAACCCATGGGCTCAGGCAATCCTCTTGCTTCCGCCTCCCAAAGTGCTGGGATTACAGGTGTGAGCCATCACCCCTGGTTCCATGTTATTTTTTTTACACTGTGGTTTTTCCTGTTACTAGATTTAACTGAGTGATGGTGACCCTAAGAACCTCCGTGTTTGGAGTATAGAAAGAAGCGCTAAAGCTGGAAAAGGCTTTGAAGTGAGCATGCCCTGCTAGAATCTTTTAGCCATTTATCAGTGCTATGACCTTGGACCATTTGTGTTTTGATACCTAATTCCCTAATTCATAAGCATAGATAACAAAAAGACTTATCAACTTAGGGGTAAGGAGACGGTGCTTATTTAATAAATATTAGCTCCCCATCTAGTCTTTCACGATGCAAAACAGCAAAAGGTAAAATTTTTCTACTCCAAGAACTCACTAATATATCCAAGTATGCACACTTCTGCCTGTTTTCTTACCTATAAAAAGACTAGGCCAAATTAACCCTAACTCTAAAATTCAAATCAATAAAATATTACTAAAAATGGTTTTTTTATCTTTGCCATTATAATCCAAACTGTTGCTCTACCACCTTCAAAAGGGGATTGCCTCAAATGTTCACTCTTTGAGACAAATTAAAAGTTTCAGTGCTTTCTAAAACTTCCCTGCCTTTAGGATTCTGGTCCTAAGTTTCGGAGTGATGGTAGGGGAACAAAGGAAAGGGAGAAAAACATACACATTTCTCAAACAATTAATAGAACCTGGAGTTGCCACAAAGAGGAATTTTACAAACTGTATATACCATACTTACACAATGCTTTGCACAAATCTAGTTATAAAGTCCAAAGATCATAGGAACAGAATTGAGCAACTAACCACAAATAAAGCTGAGTCATCATCATATGGTTTAACCATAAAATTTCCAAAGAGTTATAACTCTCTTATGACCCACACAAACCACAATTTAAAGCTGAAAAAACGCTACCATCTCTCTAGTATCACCTTCATTTTATAGATGAAGTCACAAAAGCCCAAATAGTTTAAATGATTCAGCAAAAGGGTCACATCTGTAAGGAGTAAGATTTGGGTTTAGAATTGCAGCTCCCAAGGTCTATTCCTGGGTTCTCTCCCCCAGATTGGCTTGTTCGTCCTTTTTTTTTGAGTTGGAGTCTCACTCTGTCACCCAGGCTGGAGTGCTGTAGCACACTCATGGCCACTGCAGTCTCAACCTACTGGGCTCAGGTGATCATTCTGCCTCAGCCTTCCAAGTAGATGGAATCACAGGCACATGCCACCACGCCCAGCTAATTTTTTGATTTACTGCAGAGACAAGGTCTTGCCAAGTTACCCAGGGTGGTCTCAAACCCCTGGACTCAGGCAATCCTCTTGCCTCAGCCTCCCAGAGTGCTGGGATTACAGGTGTGAGCCACTACACCTGGGTTGTTTTTCCTTTAGTGTATTATCACCCTTAAATTATTTTAGTTGCCAACACTAGAGATTAAAACTAACATTCCAATGGGTTACTATTGAAATAACCCATTAAGATTTCCAGTCAAGCATCCATAAAGGAGGACAAAATTATAGACTTTGCAGCAATTTGGATGGATTTAAAGTCCATCATACTCAGTGATCTATCACAGAAACAAATTACTGAATAACACATGTTCTCACTTATAAGTGGGTCCTGAACATTTATCACAATACTACAAGAGAGGGATTGGCAGTAGGGGGATACTGACAGGAAAGGAGGGGTAGGAGAATGTGACATCACTAAGGGTACCTGACCCTACACCATGGGAAGTAGGGACTGGTCACACACATAAACTACTTACGTACCTAATCCTGACTTGGGACCCCACATCTTTACAATAAAAAAGATTGTCAGTCAATTTTCATAGACCACAGCTGTTCTGAACCTTCTGCCTTGGATAACACTAACAAAAATAAACAGTACTACTGCTTGTCATGATTAGCTCAGAAAAAACAAAACATTGCCAAGTATCGGTGTAAATGGTCTGATCCAATGTCTGTATCAAAGCCACTGCAGGCTGCATTTGTTTGTACGAATGAAAGTTTAGATCAGATCATCTCTAACCCCCTAGCCTAGTTTTCACATTCTTTGCCCCCCTAGCCACCTGCCCCTCTTCCTCCAAAAGACCCCCACTTTCAGGCCTGGTACCGTGGTTCATGCCTGTAATCCCAGCACTTTGGTAGGCCAAGGCGAGAGGATCACCAATGAGTTCAAGACCAGCCTGGGCAACATGGAGAGACCTCATCTCTACAAAAAATTAAAAAATTAGCCCGGCAAGGTGGTACACACCTATAGTCCCAGCTACTTAGGAGGCTAAGGCAGAAGGATCGCCTGAGCCCTGCAGGTCAAGGCTGCAGTAGCCGTGGTCAGACTGCCACCGTACTCCAGCCTGGGCAACAGAATGAGACTCTGACTAAAAAAAAAAAAAAAAAAACAAGACCTCCACTTTTTACTTATTTTCCTGGCATCCTACTCATTGCTAAAAGGCCAAGCCCAGAATCTATCCACAGGACATGTATGTGTTCTATGAACTTCTAAACTCGAAATACTAACTGCCGATTTGGTTATCTTTTTTTTTCCCCATGTCTGTGGTTCCAGTTACTTGGAAGACTAAGGTGCAATTTGGTTATCTTCGATGAGACAACCTACATTAGAACATTTGTACAAAAGTGTAAAGAAATTATAAATTAAAAAAATAATAATTAGGCTGAGCACAGGGGCTCACGCCTGTAATCCCAGAACTTTGGAAGGCCAAAGCAGGAGGATAATTTGAGCCCTGGACTTTCAGACCAGCCTAGACAACACAGTGAGACATCGACTCCACAAAAAAGTAAAAAATTAGCTAGGTGTGATGGTGCACACCTGTAGTCCCAGCTACTCCAGAAGCTGAGGTGGGAGGATCACTTGAGCCCAGGAGGTTGAGGCTTCAGTGAGCTATGATGAGCCACGGCACTCCAGCGTGGGGGACAGCAAGACCCTGTCTTAAAAAAAAATAGACATACACACACATACACACACACAAAATAGTTAAGATTTTGCATTTTTACTTTGAGACGTTTCTTCTTTACATGCATTTCTTCTAATATCTAGGGGTTTTTTCTTTTTAAGAAAGGTCGTTTTTTATATAATTCATTAACTCAAAAGATTACATAGGCCCGACCCTAGCCTCAGCCCACTTTAAATTCTTTATCAAGGCATGTAGTTTCTGAAATCTGGGACCTGGTTCTCCGTAATCATTTTAAAACAAATAAGCCCAGCCCGGACAAGACCTCGTCTCTACAATAAATCAAAAATTAACCGGGCGTGGTAGTGCGTGGCTGTATTTCCGGCTACTTGGAAGGTTGAGGCGGAAGGATCACAGGAGCCCAAAACGCCGACGCTGGAGTGCCCGTGAGTGTCCCACTGCCTTCCAGCCTGGGCGACACAGTGAGACTCCAACTCAAAAAACAAAGCAGAAAACTACGCAAATAAATGTTAAATCTCAAGAGAATTAAAATGAGACAATAATAAATCATTAATGGATATTTTAAGATTTAACACATCAGAACTTGCTGCGCTCGTATTTGCCTACCCTTTATACATGTAACTACTAGCAATCAATCCCAGCACATCGACTTTCTGAAGCAGTAACTGAAAACCAACCGCAAAATTCTACCATCTAATGTAAAAGAATTAAGCAAGGCATTTCTATTTCGAAAGCAGAGTGACTAAGACAGTTTCCAGACTTCCCGAATAACTTAAGACCACCGAGGTCCCCGGAAGCGCAGGCGCGGGTTCAAAACCGCTCCGAAGCCTGCACCACAACTCAGCACGTGCGCGAGGGCTCCTCTGGGCTGCGAAACGCACCTTGCAGGCCAGGTCCCCGACGCGCCAACTGCCTGGCAAACAGAAGTCCGCTTTAGCCCCGCCTGGGTGCAGAGGGTCCCGGACCCGGCTGCGCCTTCCCCGCCTGTGCGACACACAGCTAGCACCAGGGCGTTGGAGCAGGCACGCCAGGGGCGGGGCGGAGCGCTCCGCCCACCGGTGCTGCTCCACCCCAACCCCCACCCAGGGCGTTCAAGGCCCGAGTGCTGGTACCACGCCGCTGGGGCCCAGGGCAAGGCGTTCGCAGCCCCCGCCTAGTCCTAGCCACTGGAGTGGAACAGCTGGAGAGGCCCGGAATGCGGCTAGAGGCTCCGCTCCAGCCTCTCTTCTCCCCACGTGCTCCACTCCTGCGTCAAAACGTCTTTGCCTTAAGGGTTCTACCGCTAATCACTACAGAGAAATAACAAACATGGGTCAGAGGCTTGCCAAGTTATTATTGGAATGTTCCTGTCCTGTCCGATAGCTTGTGATTCCCTCTGAGATTACCACTCAGTCTGTTATAGGCTAAAAAATAGGCCATTTTGGTTATACTAGAATAGTCATTTTTAAAAGTCTTAAAAATATGTATTCTTTTGTGGCTGAGTTGGGATAACGTAAAAACCACTTCAATTCAAAAGTGTACATTTTTCCTATCCCCCCGCCCCCACCCTTCTCTCCTAGCAAGGCCTTGCCTAACTGGTCAGTCTTATCTATTAAGCCATTGTTGGTGCCGAAGAAGAAATAGGTGACAAGCCAAACTACCTAATAATTAGAAGAGTGGTCCAAGGCCCACAGGAGTGTGTCTGAAAGCCTAGAGTGGGCATTGCTCACCTCCCCTCCATCTGTGAATACAAGGAGGAAACACAATTATATATTATAGGCCAGGGTTCTGGGAATAAAAGATTGTTACAATTATGTTTTAAAACAATTTAAAGCTATCATCTTAAATGCTATGACTTTTCCCTTCTTCCAAATATTGCAATTGTCTGCCCTGTCCTTTAAAAAGAACTGTAAAAAAAAAATTGCAAATTCCAAAAATGTTATCTAAAATGTCAACATGACCAGGAGATCTGTGTCACATAAGTGGTCATGTAGCAAAAATTGTAGGTTTCAAACTTGAGATGGGCTGTGAATTTGGGGTATAAATACTGGAATGAATTTATGTTGTTTGAGCAGGCTTTTTTGGCAATGATGCTAACCCGCCTCCCTATAACCTGGTGATAGAAATTAAACACTTCCTTTTCTTCTAGTCTCTGCCTCTCTTATTTTAATTGGCCACAAGGGATAACATCCAATTTGTTGGATTGGGTCATAACAAGCCCAGCTGAAGCTAGGCCCTTGTCTTTTGTTGCAGCTCAGCTCCTCACATCTGAGGCATATATCTACCTGTCATTTCCTGTCACCCTCACGTCTTTCTGTCTCTCACATCCTCAGTCCAGTGCTGCCTTATATTCCTTGTGGATACTTTTTATTCAGCAAATATTGACTGAGCACTTAAGAGATGCCAAACCCAATGCTGGGTGCTAGGAATACAATAAGCATGACAGCCCTACCTGGAGAAGCAGTGACATATAGTAGTTAAGAGAATGGATTCTGGAGCTAGACTGTTTAGGTTCAAAACCCAGCTCACCACTTAGATGCTATGTAACCTCAGGCAAGCCTTGGTATCTGTGCCTCAGGTTCCCCACCTATAAATGGGAATGATAATGGGCCTAACTCAATGAGAATTATATGAACTTTTATATATATATATATATATATATATATATATATATATATATATATGCTATTTAGGACATTGTGCCTGGCACATAGTATTGCCTGTCTGAAGACTATCACACATATCCCTTTCTCCAAGATAATCCTCATAGCCTGCATGTACAACCTGACAACAAGATGAAATCTAGCCGACATTGTTGTTTCATGCCCTTTAAGTCAATTTTTTGAATGTAAAATACTTATATGCATGTGAAGCAATTTTTAAGAGTAAAGCAAAAGCACATGAGAAAAACTAAAGGGAGCACTAAGGGTCACAACCTCAATTAAGAATCCCTCAGATTTTAGATAAACAGTTTATAGAGGCACCCGCTTTGACAGTAATGCACATAGTTTCCAGGATCCAAATCCAGACATACAGTACCAAAAATAAGAAAACTTATCTCTAATTCAAAACACTCTCCTAGAATAATGCATTTTGAGAAGATACCAAAAAAAAAAAAGACACACCTCTGAATTATTACAGCTAAAATTGTATTGTCCTTTGTACTTTATGTCAATGGCTATAAAGAAGGAATTCTTGGTCTATTAAAATATAACTAATATTAAGGATGTTCATCTATTTTATAAATAAAATGGACACACAATGTAAATACAGAGAAACTTTGTTGGTCATTGCCTACTTAACTAGTGGTCTCTATTCCCTCTCTAAAAGACCCTGACCAATGGCCAAGCACAGTCAAAGCTCCAGCTGCTCCCCTGCTTAAATTCCCACTGAGTTACACAGTTACTGAGAGTTACTTGTGTTTGTCTTCAAGCCTGCTTATGCCAGCTTTAGTTGTCACTACAAGAGTGTGATTTATTAACTATTACATAAACATAAAAGGACTGGAGAGGAAGAAAATGATAAAAATCTACAAGAATTCAGCACTCAGACCACTTGCGAGCACCTCTTTAATCCTTTAAGCTATTTACCCTTGGGTCTATAAAATGCTTAGGTTCTAAAGGGAAAAAATTCATAAAGCATTTTACTTCTCTTCTGTTTCAAGAATTCCTATGCTCTCTGAAAACAACAGAATCATCCATTCCTAGTAGATCATCTCATCCAAAGGGTCTAAAGGGGCATCAACAACTGCTCTCCAGTGGCTCCCCACTTGCATAACGGAGAAAAGCCAAATTTCTTTTTGTTTGTTTGTTTTTTGAGTTGTAGTCTCACTCTCTTACCCAGGCTAGAGGGCAGTGGCACACTCCTGGCCACCACAGTCTCGACCTTCTAAGTAGCTAGAACTACAGACATGCGCCACTACGCCCGACTAATTTTTTGATTTATTGTAGAGATGAGGTCTCACCAAGTTGCCTAGGCTAGTCTCGAACCCATGGGCTTAGGCAGTCACCTCACCTTGGCCTCCCAAAGTGCTGGGATCATAGGCATGAGCCACCGCACCCGGCCTAAGCCAAATTTCTCATAGAGACAATAAGGTTCTTGTATTAGTCAGAGTTCTCCAGAGAGACAGAAACAATAGGTTACAAACAGATAATAGTAGAAACATGAGAGGGGATTTATTAGGGAATTGGCTGATGCAGTTAGAAGGCTGAGACAGGCCTTCTGCAAGCTGGTGACTCTGGAATGTTAGTAGTGTGGCTCAGTCCAAGTGTGAAGGCTTCAGAACCAGGGAAGCTGACGGCATAACTCTCAATCTGAGGCCAAAGGCCTGGGAGCCTGAAGTTCTGTTGTCCCAGGACAAGAAAGGTAGACTGTATCCAGGCTCCAGCCATTTCTATTCTCTCCAGGTCCCCAGCAGATTGAATGGTGCCCACTGACATTAAGGGCATTTCTTCCAAACCTGACCCACTACCTAATCTCCTATGGAAACACCCTCACAGACACACCCAAAATTAATGCTTTACCCACTTTCTAGGTAATCCTTAATCCAGTTAAACTGACACCTAAAATTAACCATTACAGCTCTATTTTCTGGTCTTGGCCTGACTCCCCTGCTATCTCCCAGAGCAGCTCCCACGCCTTGATCTGTTATTGGACAGCTGTTCCATGCATGCTCCAGTCTGGTTCATCCTGTCCAGCTCGCTCTGCCAGCAATGCCAATCCCTTTTCTTCTCCCTACCTGTGTGATTTTCAAGTCACCAACACCCCTATGAAGCCTATCTTAACCAAGCACCTCACTCATCAATAGTTTTGGCCAATACAGTTGGCTGCTGCCTCCTCTGTGCCCATTGTAATCTGTATGGATTCCCAGCATGACACTTGTACCATGTTACCTCACTGTTACATGCCTGCCTCCTTAGCCTACAAGCTCCCTGAGAGAAAAGACCAGGTCTTATTTAGCCTGTATATCCTAATACTGAACAGACAGTCTGGTATCAACCCTTTGACACTACCAACTTCCTTCACATTCTATGTGTGATATTGAGTCGACATAAAGAGAATGGTATCCTCTGGAAACTGAACAATGCTTGGCCCTAAGCTCAACAGAGGCTTAATACATTTTGGGGCCGGGCTCGGTGGCTCAGCCTGTAATCCCAGCGCTTTAGGAGGCCGAGGCTAGTGGATTGCCTGAGCCCGTGAGTTCGAGACCCGCCTGGGCAACTTGGTGAGACCTCATCTCTACAATAAATCAAAAATTAGCTGGGCATGGTAGCGCACGCCTGTAGTTCCAGCTACTTGGAAGGCTGAGGAGGAGGATCGCCAGAGCCCAGCAGGTAGAGGCTGCGGTGGCCGGGAGGGACCACTGCACTCCAGTCTGGGTGACGGAGTGAGACTCCAACTAAAAAAAAAACACAAAAAACACTTTGGATAAAAGGATGGATGAATAAATGATAAATGGATGTACACGTTCAGACCAGCCAGAGTAGGTATGGTATAGTTCTGCTTTAAAAACATTGATAATCAACTTGATGTCCCACTAAGGTCTGTATTAATTCAGGAAGGTTTTTTAGAGGAAAATGTTTCTAGCAGAACTATTACTTCTGGTTTTTTTCAAACAAGACAAAACTGCCAAGGGCGTTGCCACTGAAAGTATGACCCCAGGATAGGCACTTGAGATAAAGTATCTTTCCTGCCGCCAGAAAGCTTGGTTCCATGGGTTCACATAAACAGCAGCAGGTTTGTGAGTTTAAAGGGACACATTTACATACTGGACTGTATTTTCAGCCAACTCTGGATTTTTTTCTCAGACTTCGCAGTATCAACTAACATCAAAAGAAGTTCAGCAGGCTTTCAGAAATGGGGCCATGCCCTATCTTTTAACCTGAAACTTCTTGTCATAATGTAGTCAAGGATAGGAAAACATGTTACTTAGCAGCCATCATAGTAATAATACCATGGTTTTATATGGTAACCATCTTGTGATTCTTTCCCATAGAAGCAAATAGATGACAAAATATTGCTCTCCTCCAAAACCTGGGGACTAGGAATAATGCCAAAATAAAACTCAAAATACACCTGAGATTATGTTATTTTGAAAGCTGTAATTGTCCAAGTATTAAAAGACTTAGCTTCTTACCTGTAACCAAACTGCCAAACAAAACCTTTGAATCTATTTTGTCAGCTATTCACACTTTCCCTGAACCGAACTGCCATATTTATAAAGCACTCAGGTAATGTTGTACAAGAGGAATATTAGGCTTCAAAAGTGCCCCCCAAAACACTCCTACTCCCAAAGAGGAGCATTTTGACTCATGGCATAATCAAGCAAAGCAAATGACAACTTGGGGTAAGAATGGCTAAGAGTATAGAATGAATTATTCATGTCAGAAGTAAAGGGAGTACCCTCAAAATAACTATTTTGAGGTATTGTAGGCTAAATGATGTAATGTTATGATTTGACAATCAAAGAAAACAAGCTGAGCAGTTCGATATGGCAGTTCCTATAACTGGCAAGCTGAGTTAGTATTAATGCCAACTAGCCAGAGCAAAAGTGGGCAACTCTGGCCCCGTGCCAGCCTGGGCCTCCGCACTCACTGTTCATGTACATTCTATGTTGAAGCAATGCATTTAGATATACCTAAAATGAAACAAAGCCCAAATGAAAACCTTGGGCCAAAAATTTTTAAGGGCTACAAAGTAGCAGATAAAAATGCCATAGACATTGTTAGATGAAACTGAACTGAACCCAATGCATACATATTGGCTGGTTCTTCATTATAGTCACTTCAGGCTTGCCTTTTGCAACATAAACAAGTATGTGAACAGAGGCACTGAATTCAGTAATGTTTCAGAAAATGTGCTCTCTGATCCAGTAGCACATTCCATAGTATATCCTAAATAGTGACAAGTCTTCATTCTCTGAGGCTGGGTACATATTTTTTTGGAAAGAGCTGATGATTAATATGGATGCAAAGCACTTAGAATAGTGCCTGGAACATAGTAAGAGCTATATATACATGAGTTATTTTTATTACTTTTAGTCACAGTCACAGTATAGGGTGTAATAATAAATGAAGACATTTTATTATGTAGTTCACCAATTTCATGTCACCATCATCTCTCTCAGGACTCCTGCAGAAAACTCATGACTGCTGCCCACTCCTCCCCTCCTCCCCTGCTCTCTTCCTCCTTGCCACTTCTCCATCTTGCTACTTCTCCAGGATGCCAAGGATATTTCTGCCCCAGGCCATTACACCTTCCTCCAGATATCCCCATGGCTGCCCATGCCTTCACCTCAGTCAGGTATCTGCTCAAAGTTCACCTTCTCAGTGAGGCCATTCCTCATCATCCTACATTTTTAAAAGTCTTGCTTCAGTTCTCCCTTAATATGCTTTCTGATCCCCCTTCAGAAAATGCACTTGAAGGTAAGTTCCATGGGCAGGAATGTTGTCTTTTTTTTTTTCACTGTTGTATAGTAGGTGTTTGATAATTATTTGTTGAATAAATGAGTTCAGTATTTACATCTAATAAGTCTATGTGCCAAGACCTTTTTTAAAAAAAAACATATTATCTCATTTAGTCCTCACAAAACTTTAAGATGGATACTACCACCACCATTAAAAAAAAAAAAGAACCCAGGCTTGACAAGATTAAATATACTACCTACAGTCACAAATGTCCAATTAGAAAAGTCAACATTTAATCCCATATCTGAGTCTAAAGGCCCTAGCCACATTTTGTATGTGGAAGGAATCATTAAATACTAAGGTTTTATGTATTCATTCAACAAATATTTACTGAGTACCTAAACAGACACATACTGTGATAGTCTCTGAGGATACAATATACAATAGCGAAGTTGCCATCTACAGGAGAATTTGTATCATTAATTCACCAACAACTAAGTAGAAAATACTAATATTTGAAATAGGAGACTAAGAGTTAAAAATCCATCAGCAGCAGCAAGGACAGCCTCCGAATCCCTTCCAGGATGCTAATACTATATGAGGAAAAGTATTATAAAACATTAACCAAGGGCTCTCAAATGGGGGAACGAATATGTATCAGGAAATCCTGTAGAGTTTTGTGAAACCTCTACACAGCTTCCTGAGATTCTGGCACAACTATGTGGGTTTAATAAAACAGGGGTGAGCAGTACTGTATAATTCAAAAATATCTCCTCTCCCTTTGTGAAGCACATCTTCCTTTCCTCAATGTGCTTTTCCACTTTTGAAATACTTGTTTTCCCAAAGGCAATAATGTAATCACAGAAACTTATTTAGATATAAACTATCATAACACTAACCACAAACAGGATTTTCCCTAGAGGCCCAAGAACAAAGGTTCCATGGAAGAGGAGAAAAGAGAAAATGTAAGGAATGTTATTGTGCTAGACTTTACATATATCATGTCATTTACTTAACTGAAAAAAAAAATCTGCAAGTTAGCAAATCTTCAAAAGAGAAAAACAAGTAAAGTGCCTAAGCCACAAGGTAGTAAACATATCTCCCTCCACTGCATTCTCAGGGTTAAGTCTTCCTCAAAGGGTCTGAAGTACTTCAAAGTTTAGAAATGTCACACTAAGACCTTAGTACAAAAATGAGCCAACTGTGACTACCTGTTCCATCCTAACTCCAAGGGGCTCAAGAGTCCCTACAACCATATTTCCAAATTATCAAGTGAGTGATAGAAAGTAAAATCCATCCAACAGGCAATTACTATGGTGAACCTGACCATTATTAGAAAGGACACAAAATAGCATAGTAAAAAAAAATGCCTGTGATCCAGCACTTTGGAAGGCAGAGGCGGGAGGATAGTTCGAGGCCAGAATCAGCCTGGGCCAACATAGTGAGACTCTGTCTCTACGGAAGAAAACCTTTTAAAAAATTAGCCAGGCATGGTGGATCACGCCTGTAATCCTACCTAAGGGGGGAGAATCGCTTGAGCCATGATCATACCACTGCTCTCCAGCCTGGGCCACAGAGCGAGACCCTCGAGCTCAGATGAACTCCAGCACTCCGACTTCTGTCATTTTTGGTCGCATCAACCCGTGTCACATCCACAGCAGGTAAGATGATTGTTGTTCCCACTACAAGAACTTAGTTCCATGAAGAACTAATAGGGAGTTTGTCCATTTCTTTCATTGCTATATGCTCAACACCCTGAATATAGACACTAAATAAATGTGGACGGAATGAATCAATGAATGAGCAAGCCTCACCCTTCTCACTTGTAAAACAGAGATAATTCTCTTGTTGGGAGAATTAAACGAGAGGTAACGTGTCCGACACAGAGCGAGCCAAAATCCCGTCTTCTGAGCATTTCCACTTGACAAGCTAGAGATGGACGCGCTCTGCGTCCGCGGGGAAAGCAGGCCTCGCCTTGCCGAGACCCGGGCGGGGGGCAGAGATTGGAAGCTCAGAGCTGGCACAACTAAAGCTGGCGGGGGTGGAGAGGGGGAAGCGGTCCCAGCCAGGTGTGACGAGGTCGAGAAGGGGCCATGCCCGGGCCTGGCGGGCAAGCAGGGGGAGGTGGCCGGGGCCCAGCGTGTGAAGGGGAGCCGAGGAGACAGGCCCGGCCAGGTATGGAAGCTCGGGGAGAGGAAGACGACCCCGGGCCCAGCGGGCCAGCGGTCATCGCGCCTCCACGCTGCCCTGGTGTGGGAGCGGGAGGTGGTGTTCCCGACCCACCGACCACCCGGGTTCTCACCAGCTCCGAGAGCGTCTCCAGGCGATCCGAGGAGCCCTCGGGTGGACAGAAACGCGGCCCGACACAAGCCCAGGACGCAAGCAGAGTTCTCGCGAGAACACAGCCTTCCTCCCACGCCTCTCGCCACACTTCTGACAGTCTCGCGAGATCTCTGCTCGAGTCGGCCTAAAGCCCTTGACTACCCTCTAAAGGGTTCAGAGCGCAGGCGCACACTCTCTCCCCGTCCTTGGCCAATGTCCTTTCGCCCTTCCTGAATAGATGAAGAAAAATGAAGAAAAACATCATCTGAAGGCAAATATTACGCCGAGAACTATCCTAAGTTATTCTCTCGCACAAAATGTCCTCACAGGTAGATGTTATATAGCTTGAACGTTCGGATGCAAAAATAAATGTCAAGACACAAAAGGCCATATGTTGTATGATGCCACTTACATTCAGAACCTAGAATAGTCAGATTCATGCATATAGAAAGAATGATTGTTGCCAGGGACTAGGAAGAAGGGGAAGTGGGGAGTCATTGTTTAACAGATTAGAACTACTGTTTGGAATGATGGGAAGTTCTGGAATTGGATAGTGGTGATGGTTGCACAACAATATGAATGTATTTAATGACATTGAATTGTACGTTTACAAAATGGTTAAAACGGTACGTTTCATGTTATGTAAATTTTGCCCCAATTTTTTTAAAAGGTTGAGTAAATAAATGTCAGAGCCCAGATTCTAACCCATTCATCAGATTCTAAAGCATATGCTTATTTGAACCATATCACAGCACACAATTTTCCACACTCTATGTGCCACCATATTGTACCTCCCCTCACATTCTTCCTAGTGTGGTATTACTCACATTGAATTTTTTTTGTTGTTTATTTGTGACCAGCTATTAAAATGGGACTCACTATCCCATTTTTATTTATTTATTTATTCATTTATTTAATTTTGGGGGGTCGATGTCTCACTCTGTTGACCAGGTTGGAGTACAGTGACACAATCCCAGCTCAAAGCAGCCTCGAACTCCTGGGCTCAGGCGATCCTTCCGCCTCAGCCTCCCAAGTAGCTAGGACTATAGGTGCACACCACAATGACCTGCTAAATGTTTTGATTTTTTGTAGAGAGGAGGTCCCCCACTGTTGTCCAGACTGGTCTCGGTCTCCAGGGCTCAAGCAATCCTCTGGCCTTGGTCTCCCAAAGTGCTGGAATTAGAGGTGTGAGCCACTGCGCCCAGCCTTCTGTCTCATTTTTGACATAGGTCCTCCATACTCGGTGCCAAGCACTTCCTCACATTTCCCAGCAAAGGAGATGCTAGTAGTAGGGCTTTATGGATTTCACCCAAGAATGACTCCACAAGGGGCAAGGCAACCTCAGCAGAAAGCAACAGAACAGATTCTACAGATGTAGAAGCTAAGAGAACAGTCATAGCTTGTGACTGGAAAGGGAGCAGTGGAGAAAGGGTCCCCAGGGGAATGTCCAAAAAGTCCACAAAGTCCTATGAGGAAGTCAGCCTAGAACCCTCCCTTAGGCAGAAGGAACCAAGGCTGCATCATGCCCTGAACTCTCAGGGCCCCATTCCCTCTTCAATTTAGATGCAGACCCTGGAATGAGACTTTATGTAACTAAAAGTGAGCAAAGCACTTTTTTTTTTTTAAATCTGAGAGTGACCAAAAAAACGAAGGGACTACCTAGATTGCTCAACTGTCCTAAATAGCATGTTTGAACAGATAGGGTTAGGGGACAGGGAAAATAAAGCTCTTAATCAGTTGCCCACCAATTGTTCAACAGATGACTGTTTGCCCATTTGTGATCTGTCATGTACACCAAGCCCCAGGAGAGCAGAAAACTGACCCTCTCTAGTTCAGTGCTGTATCCCTAAGCTCAGAGCACTGCCTGGCCCAGGCACTCAGTAGAGACCTGTTAAGTGAACAAATGTTCTCTAATACAGAAACTGTAAAAAGAGAATCAGGCCGGGCTTGGTGATTCAACCTGTAATCCCACGCTTTGGGAGGCCGAGATGAGTGGATTACCTGAGCCCGCGGGTTCGAGACCCGCCTGGGCAACTTGGCGAGACCTCATCTCTACAATAAATCAAAAAATTAGCTGGGCATGGTAACGCGCACCTGTAGTTCCAGCTACTTGGAAGGCTGAGGCGGAAGGTTGAGGCTGCAGTGGCCAGGAGTGGCCACTGCACTCCAGTCTGGGCAACAGAGTGAGACTCCAACTCAAAAAAAAAAAAAAAGAGAGAGAGAATCATTGATGTCATTGTTTTTAAGTCACTAATAGATGACTGATACTGGAGCCTTGCGCCCAGGCCATTCGCCTGCAGAACCCCTGGCCTTTTAATTCCCTGTCTGGCTGCATGTGTTCTTGGGGCTACTTCAACAGGCTGTCCTGCTCTAACCTGCTCTGACCTAAGACAGAGAAATATGATGGACAGAGCATACAGGACAATTTCTGAAGTAGCAGAAGGGATAAATGTGAACACCTCAAAGAAAAGATGGGATATGATTTCATCTTGAAGATTCATTTATTTTTTTCATTGTTCACCAGACAGCAGGACACAGGAAGCAGAGTGCAGACATATCAGAAACAGCAGAGGTGGCAGTGGTCCCCTGAATAAGGAATGCACAATGCCCTATTAGAGTATAGGAAAAAAATTATAACTTCTATTCATATTTATTTTTTGTCTTTTTTATTGTGTTTTATAATTTGCATCAAATCAACGCATGTATAATTTATAAATTAAAAAGTATATGCACACATTGAGCTCATCACAGTGGCTCATGCCTACAATCCCAGCACTTTGTGGGGTCGAGGTGGGCAGATTGCTTGAGCCCAGGAGTTTGAGATAAGCCTGGGAAACATAGCAAAACCTCATATCTACAAAAGAATTTTAAAAATTAGCCAAGTATGGTTGTACACACCTTAGTCCCCACTACTCGGAATGCTGAAGTGGAAGGATTACCTGAGTCTAGGAGGTCGAGGCTGCCATGAGCCATGATCATCATGATCATGCCACTGCACTCCAATCTGGGCTACAGAAACTCTGACTCAAAAAAAGAGAAAGTATACACACAGTCAAGTGTTTGCTCAAAAATGTGTTTATTCATAGTAGGGCTACACAATTATAGACTATTAGAGGCCATCAGAGAATGAGGTCTCACTTGGGAGACCTACGCCTAGTAGAAGCACATTATATTACCCATCCATTGACCTCACAGGTCTTTTCTGGGTCCTCTTTCTTCACCACAGTATAGCTGCAGGTCTCCTTGTTAAAGATTTTCTGGCACTCGTCTTTGTCAAAATCCACAGGGGTAGAAATACTGTCATGGAGACAAGATGGAAGCCTGTTAGAAGAGAAAGTATGCCCAATTTCCCCTTCCCAGAGTCAGATCTGTGCTGGAAGCTGCCCACACTCTAGCTACTTTGGGTGCCCGTCACCAACTTAAGGGCATCCCTTGACTGATAACCCCAAAGTATGACCACCGGGAACCTGTACCTGTCTGTACCATAGAGTTGCATAGACCATCCCTAACATTAGTCCTACATTCTATCCTGTATGTACATAAGGACAGTGGTAAGTTCTGACAGGCCCAGAGGCACAGGTCTTCGCCACTCTGGAATTTGGCAGCTTATTCCCTTCTGGATCTTCCCACCCTCCCTGATCCCTGTTCAGGAAGTGATCAGAAGTATTGTTGCTAGAACGTGGGAAGGGAATAGTTGTCCCAGTCCCAGCACAGAGGCCTGTTAAGGGTTGTCTCAACCAACAGGAGCAAAGAGTCACTCGAGGCCAGGGGTATGGAGTCCAGATGATGAAAATCAAGGACCACCTCCCCAGGAAAATTCACCTACATGTTCAGTGGTGCAAACGATTTTACAGCTCATTACCCCCTTGAAGCCCATTCATAAGCCCTGGATTTGAACTGGCCCTGCCCAAAACTCACACAGAAGTACCACTTCTGATGCCCTTTGTAACATTTCCTTCCAAAAGATTGCACTTGACTTTAGCTGAAGAGGACATGTCTGTCCTCTTTCCAAAGTTATCCTCACTCATTCTCCTATCCTATTCTGCCTTATTCCTGGGACACCTGAATTGTGGCCCCTGGTAATGTAAGGAGATAAGATAGCAAGAAGTCCTGCTCACAGCCAGCGAGACTCATGGTGCTCAGTAGCAAGGAACACAGAGAACCACCCACAGCACAAACTTGTGGGAACATGGTCCTGAGAATGGAAGCAGTGAAATTGTGCCTTCAGCTCTAGGGTTCTGGTTTAACTATTTTTGATACTAAGGAAGGGTTAAGTTGCAATACATATGTAGGAATATTTTGAAGAGTTTCGATGAGATAAGATAGTACTAATGCTAGAAATTAAGTGGAAAAATTATACCACAAAATTGCAGTGTAAAATTTGATACCCAACTTGGGCAACATTATGAGATCCTGTCTCTACCAAAAAAAAAAAAGTTTAATTAGCTGGGCATGGTGGCATGAAACTGTAGTCCTAGCTACTCAGGAGGCTGATTGCTTGACCTGGGTGACAGAAGGAGACTCTGCCTTAAAAAATAAATAAAAGGAAAAATGATATTTGACATTCACTATGTAAAAGAAAAAACAAGGTACAGAAAAGAGACAGAAAGCCCGGGCACGGTGGCTCATGACTATAATCCCAGCACTTTGGGAAGCCGAGGTAAGAGGATTGCCTGAGCTCACAGGTTCGACATCAGTCTGGGCAACTTGGTGAGACTTTATCTCTTATCTCTACAATAAATCAAAAAACTATCTAGACATAATGGCACGAGCCTGTAGTTTCAGCTACTTGGAAGGCTGAAGTGTAAGGATCGCCTGAGCCCAGCAGGTTGAGGCAGTGGTGACTGTAAGCATGCCACTGCACTCACTCCTACTCAAAAAGAAAGAAAGAAAAGAGACAGAAAGAAATCATGATAGAATATAGGCATGGCGGCATGTGCTTGTAATCTCAGCTACTTGGGAGGCTAAGGCAGAGAATTGCTTGAGGTCAGGAGTTCAAGACCAGCTTGGACAACACAACAAGACCCCATCTCAATATTTTTTTAAATTAGTTAAATAAAATAATTTATGATTATGAGTTATTTCTTTGGAGCATAATTAATATGTTAGCACTTGGGGAAATTTGGGGAAAATGTATTTTAAAAGCTTTTAATGTTTAAAGGTGGTTATTTGCTGGTGGTATGTAAAATGGTACAGTTGCTGTGGAAAACAGTTTGGCAGCTCCTCAAAAAGTTAAACAAGAGTTACCTTATGAGTTACCTTATGACTCAGGAATTCTACTCCTTGGAATATAATAAATAAAAATAATTGAAGGTATGGACTCAAACATACTCATATGCCAATGTGCATAGCAACATTATTCAGTGTAACCAAAAGGTGGAAACAACCCAGAGGTCCATCAGCATGAATGGATAAGCAAAATGTGGTATGACCATACCATAGATTATTCAGGCATAAAAAGGAATGAAATACCGATACATGCTGCAACATGGATAAACCTTGATAACATGCTGAGTGAACTAACCCAGACACAAAAAGACAAACACTGCGTGATTCTATTTATGTGAAATATCTAGAACAGGCAGATTCATAAAGGCAGAAAGTAGATTACAAGTGACCAGGGTCTGGGGGGAGAGGGAGTTTGGAAATAGTAGTAATGGTTACACAAGATTACGAATGTACTTAATGCCACTGAATTGCACACTTTAAAATGGATAAATTGGCAAATTCTAAGTAATATCATTTTACCACAATAAAAAAGTTAAAAAACATAATGTGGTTGTTGAAGAAATATCAATTTTTCTTTTAGAAGTTTTTAGTAGAAAATGAAATGTATAACATTGCTGTTTGTGTGTAAGCACAAGTTGCTATGGCAAAGGGCATATTACTGGATGTTTATTTCAATTCAAACCAGACACAACTTTGTAGGTGAAACTGTTAAGACAGAGTAAGAAAGGAAACCACAAACATCAGGTATACAAATGTCAGGAGTTGTTGGGCAGATGACTTGACTCTTTGCCTCCCACTTCTGCCTGGGAGCCTCTGCCTGGGCCCCCAACCTCAGGCTGCTCTGCTGCTGAACCCCTGAGATCTCAGCAGTGTCTCATGGAGCAGGGATTCTCAATCCATGGGCCACAGATCAGTACTGCTCTGAGGCCTGTTAGGCATTGGGCCACACAGCAGGAGGTGAGCGGCAGGCTGGGTGAGCAAAGCTTCATCGGTATTTACAGCCACTCCCCGTCATTGGCATTACCACCCAAGCTCTGCCTCCTGTCAGATCAGCACAAAAAAGCCTGTTTCCATTTCCAACGTCCTGTCTTCGTGAAGCAGGGTTTTCTGCAGTGACGGCAACCACAAGATTGTGAAGTAGACTGGACATAAACAACAAATTCTGGGTGTCACAGTCTCCCATCACCCCCAGATGGGACACTCTAGTTGCAGGAAAACAAGCTCTACATTATAGTGAGTTAAATAATTATTTCATTGTATATTACAATGTAATAATAATAGAAATGAAGTGCACAATAAATGTAATGTGCTTGAATCATCCCCAAACCATCCTTCCTACCCCCCAGTCTGTGAAAAAATTGTCCACAAAACTGGTCCCTGATGCCAAAAAAGGTTGGGGACTACTGCTATAGAGGGTACAGTGGGTCCAAAAACTTCTCCCAGATAAAATGTAATCAAAATCTGTATTTTTCTATGGCAAAAAATAAAAAGTTCATGGGAAAAACAAACTTGATAGGAGGTGAGGCAGTTTCAGGGAAGAAGAGGTTGGTTCATTTCCCGCATGTGGAACAGTGTGCCAAGTGGGACAGGTGACATGTCAAGAAAGAGGAAAAGGGCACCTTGAGATCTGACCAGGTGCCAGTTATGGTCACAAGCTCGAGAGACACAGAACTGGCACAGAGAAGGCATTAAGTATTTGTTGAGTTAATGCATTTATATGCAGAATCTCATTTAATGCTCATAGCAACCTGATTATCCCTGTGATACAGAGGAGACAGAGGCTGAGAGATTCAGAAACTTACCTAGAGTTAAACAGCTGGTATGCAAGGGAATGGGGACTCAGTTTACTCTGACTCCGGTATAGAGTTCTTCCCACTTCACTGCAAGGCACATCTTGTGCTCTTTTCTAAACTAGGTCTATGGGAATCCTAGAAGAGGGTCGTGTTAACATGGCTATGGAGATGCTGCATGACAAGGGTGAAAGTGCCAAATGTGAGTGACACAAATGCTTGAGCCACTATGGAGGTGCACACGGATGTGAGGGAAGAACAGTTTACCAGCCCTCAACCTGGCTAGGATACAATTACATTCCAGAGTGACATCGTCACCTAATACAAAGACAGTGCCAAATTTCTGGAGCCACAGAATCAAGATTCAGTTGTAATTCCCAATGATCCAACCAACGCAATAACAGAGAGCCTGCTCCGAGTAGTCAGCCAGTCTCCCAGTCCAATTTTCTTTTTGTTCCATTAAGCACTTAGCTTAATGTTGGTAGAACTCCATAGGACTCAGGTATTTCTTCTTTTTTCTTTTCTTTTTTTTGAATTGGAGTCTCACTCTGTCACCCATGCCGGAGTGCTGTGACACACTCACGGCACCCTAGCGTTGACCTGCTGGGCTCTGGCAATCCTTCCACCTTAGCCTTCCAAGTAGCTCCAACTACTTGGAAGGCTACAGGTGCACACTGCCTTGCCTGGCTAATTTTTTATTTTATTGTGGAGACGCGGTCTTGCCAACTTGTACGGGCTGGTCTCGAACCCGTGGGCTCAGGCAATCCACTCACTTCAGCCTCCCAAAGTGCTGAGATTACAGGCTGAGCCACCAAGCCTGGCCCAGGAATTTCAATCTAAGTCAAGTGCTCACTCCTCTACTCACTGGTGTCCTCATAAGACTCTCTGAGGCACTTGTTAAAAATTCAGATTCCTTAACTTCCTCTAGCTACTCTGAGATTCTGATCAGGTGGTTCTGGGTGGATCCCAGGAATCTGTATCCTATCAAGTTTTTCCAGTGAGTCTGTGATCGAGCAAGTTGAGGAAATGCTCCTTTACACAAATGCATAGGTCATCAAAGCCACTCCTGTTCTTGCAAAGCATGATAGGCCAAGGCTGACATGAAGAGGTCAGATGGATGTGGGAGATTGGGAGTGGAGTGAATGGTATAGACCTAGCTGCTGAGGAAATAGATAAACTAGGACCATGCTACGAATACTCTGTGGTCTGTCTGCCTAAGTATTAGGCCTCTGGTGTCCATAGCAACTCAGCAGAAAATATCTGCACAGCCTTTGAACTGACTTGAGTTAAACTCTGCAGTGAAGCAATGTAAGTTTTACACTACATGGTATACTACAGATCATTCCTCATATCTCACATCTAATCCCTCTGCCTATGCTCAGAACCACTCCTGTTTTTGCAAGTCACCAAGGCCAGGGCTGAGGTGATAATTGGCCCAACCTCTAGAATAGCATCAGACCATTGGCTACTCTTTCCTGTCTCCAGGAGCCCATCTGGACATAGGTATTTAAGAATAAAGAGTAAAGTTGAAAACAACTTTAAAAAATAAGACTCAGGTGGAAACAACCCAAGTATTCATCAACAGATGAATGGAGATGCAAAATGTGGTCTGTCCATCCAATGGAATATTATTCAGACTTGAAAAGAAAGGACAGTCTGACACACACTCCACAATATGATTGAACCTTGAGTACATTATGCTAAGTGAAATAATCCAGTCACACATACCAAAAAATCACAAATACACTGTGATTCCACTTATATGAGGGACCTAGAGAAGTCAAAATCATAGAAACAGAAAGTAGAATGATGGTTACCAGTGTCTAGGGAGAGGAGGAAATGGGGAAATCATTGTTTAACGGATACTGAGTTTCAGTTTTGCAAGATGAAAAAGTTCTGGGGATGGGAGGTGGTGATGATCATACAACAATGTACATGTACTTAATGTCACTAAACTGTACATTTTTAAATGGTTACCATAAATTTTGTGTTATGTATATTTTATCACAATTTTGAAAAAAAAGAAAGAAATGGAACTGAAGACTAACCCCACCAATACAACACCAAGAATGAACCCTAATGTAAACTGTGGACTCTGGGTGATAATGATGTGTTATAATGTAGGTTCATCCATTGTAACAGATGTACCACTCTGTTAGAGAATGTTAACAATAGGGGAGCTATACATACGTAAGGACAGGGAACATCTGAAAAATCTCTGTACCCTCTGCTTAATTTTGCTGTGAATCTAAAAGTAAAGTGTATAAAAACAAAAAATTAAACCCCCTAAAGGATGGGATTTAGAAAAGGAGAGTAACTTGCTCCTTAGAAAGCAGCCACATCCCCTTTTTGGCCACCACTGGCTTAAGACTTACATGGTGCAACAGTGAATTCCGCTTTGTTGACAATGACACCGTTCACAGTACTCAGTCTTCCACTCTGAGTCCATCGGGCGTATGACTCCTTTGTGATCCCTGCATTCTAAAACAATGTATACAGCATCATCAGTGCAAATCATGCAGTGGGAAAAAGATCTATCAGAACACTGAGTCCAGTCCCTGCTATTTGCACCCCTCCCAAAGAAGGAGAATCTCATCAATTTTAAAGGTATCCAAGAATGGTGCTTCTTCCCCTTGGCTAAATTCCAGTACTATTCAGTTCATGCCACTGATAATGTCTTCCTACAGTAAGCTTAGATCCTTCTAGATTTTATTGCAGAACAGAGTTTTTTTTTAAAAGATTCTCCTTTTAAATCAAGTGAGCATGGGGGCACTTGGGGCTAAATTTTTTCCTGCTGGATTATCTCTGGATAAACACCTCACTTTTACACTTCTCACTTTTACACTTCTTTTGCTTTACATCAGTGGTTTTCAACTCTGGATGCACTTGTGGAAATGTAAATCTTAAATCTTGGAAATTTAAATATCTATGTCTGGGTACCACTCCAGAACAATGAAATCAGAATCTCTAAGTGTGGGCCCAGCCCAAAATATTTTTAGAAAGCGCCAAGCATGGTGACTCATGCCTATAATCCCAGCAGTTTGGGAGGCTGAGGTGAGAGGATTACATAAGCCTGCGGGTTCGAGACCAGCCTGGGCAACTGGGCAAGACCTCATCTCTACAATAAATCAAAAAATTAGCCTGGCATGGTGGTGCTACTTGGAAGGCTGAGGTGGAATGATAGCCTGAGCCCAGCAGGTTGAGGCTGTGGTGGCCAGGAGCATGCCACTGCCTTCCAACCTGGGTGACAGAGTGAGGCTCCAACACACAAAAAAAATTTTTTTTTAGAAAGCACTCCAAGTTACAGTATTCAAATGTTCTACCAAGAGTGAGAACCACTGCTTTAGCTTCTTGGTGGTCTGAGTATGCTTGAAGGGCCAGCAGCATCAGCAACACCCCTGCTTCCATATCTACTTAATTGGAACCTGCATTTTAACTAGATTTCCATGGGAACTAGATTCTCATGGGATTGGCTTGCCTATTTAAGTTTGTAAAGTACTTCTTTGGATAGGTAATGTTTCTCAACCCTATTTGTGTGAGAGTCAATCAAGGAGCCTGTAAATATGCAGCTGTGACCCCAGAGATTCTAATTTATGACCTCAGGTGGGGCCTGAGCATTGGTTAAGTTTCAAATGCTCTCTAGACATTCTTACTTCATTTCTATATGTGCCCTAACTCTCCTTCTCATATAAAATTAAAGACTTTCATCTGCCAACTGGTCCACCTACCAGGCTGCACTAACATAAAAGACATTGAAAAAACAGCACTTACTTGTGGTCAAATTATCTAGATCTAGCTCAATGGGTATGAAATAGCAGGATGCGTTGCACAAAGTCATGAAGGTGGTGAAGATCACAAGGCTGCTCAGGAGAGCGTTCTGTAATGTAAAGAAGGGTTGGGAGAGAATGAGTGAATCCAGAGGATAATCCTGGACTGAGTGCTGTGCACCAGGAGCCCTTTTGGGCTCTGGCACGAGGTTATAAGTGTGGAGCTTCTACCCTCAGGTATTCTGGCAAAGGAATAAGACTTGAACAAGTCACTAACATAAACTATAGAAAAAGCCAAGCAGAAACCAACTAACACAGAGCAATTATGATAGGGTGTTGCTTCATTAGAGGGGAAATTTAGGAAACCCTTGCAGATAAAGTGAGTTGTGACTTCTTTGCAAAATATGTAAGATCTAAAGGAAAAAAATGAGGAAGAGAGTTTTACAATAAATACAATAAAACAATGACAAACATACAAAATGGAAGCAAAAATTATACAGTTTGAGTTTTGTTGAAGTTAACTAGGTGAGTTGGTGATATGACCAGAAACATAAATTAGGGCCAGATTGTAAACACAGGCTGTGAGATTAAGAATTTTATTTTCCAGATAATGAAGACATCCTAATGGCTGTATGAACAAACCGATTAATCTAGACTGAAATTGGTAGTACAAGGAAAAGTATGCTCTTGTCATCCTGTCATATAGATGAGCTAAATAAACAAACAAATCTAAATGTGGTCATTTCCAGGAACAGTTGACAAAGAAGAAGGAGTTAAATAAAATTTATAGAATGCCATTGGTTTGAACTGAGCTCCTGCGCTAAGCCTGACAGACCAAACCAAAATTCAGTCACTCATTGTAATGTGGTAACCCAAAATCTGAGAGGGCTTGCATGTAATGTTTACCTATTCCAAAGAAGTCACCTCAAGGTCTAGCAGGGAAAGACATTGGTAGAAGACAATGATGGTGATAGGTAGGTGAAGAACCTGCACCCTGGGGCAGGATAGCAAGCGGTTTTATAATTAAGCCAAGTTAATTAGTCAAACTCCTATCTGGTATTTACAAGTACATTGATTGCGAGTGACTACTGCCTTGTTTTCAGTTTTGCTTAGTCACCTACATCCCATAACACATTACCAGCCTTGGCCAAAGGCCACTTTCTGAGGAGTGAGGACACAGTCTATGACCAGACAGTGTGCTGAAGTTCCTTGTTGCTAAGCTAAATTGTTTACCTGACCTTCTAAGAAATTAGGGGATAAAGAGAGATAGTAGCCAAATCCTCAGAGAAGCAAGGCACAGTGGCTCATGCTTGTAATCCCAGAATTTAGGGAGGCTGAGGTGAGATGATTGCCTGAGTCCAGGGGTTCAAGACCAGCCTGGACAACTTGGTGAGACCTCGTCTTTACAATAAATCAAAAAATTAACTGGGTGTGGAGGCACGCGCCTGTGGTTCCAGCAACATAGAAAACTGAGGCAGAAGGATCACCTGAGCCCAGCAGGTCGAGGATGTGGTAGCTGTGAGCATGCCACTGCACTCCAGCCTAGGCAACAGAGTAAGATTCCTATGAGAAAAAAAATCCTCAGACAAGTCAGTTTTAGCCAGTATGATAAGAAAGTCCCCTCTGCTTTAACCTTTATAAGGAAAGTCACTTTGAAAAGGCCAATTCGCTTTTTGTTCTCTGCTTCTGCTTTCTTCAGCCCTTTTCTGACCCTAAAGCAAAACTCCTCTGCTCAGCTCATCAGAACACTTCATCTATTTTATAGAATGAAGTGTTGCCCAATTCTAGAATCACAAATACCTGCCAATTAATAACTTCAAATTTGTTGCAATTTTGTCTTTTTTTTTTTTTTTTGAGTCAGAGTCTCACTCTGTTGCCCAGTCTGGAGAGCAGTGGCGTGAACCTTCTGCCTCAGCCTTCCAAGTAGTCATGTGCTATAATACCCAGCTAATTTTTTGATTTATAGTAGAGACAAGATCTTGTCATGTTGCTCAGGGTGGTCTCGAACTCCTGAGTTCAGGCAATCCTCTTGCCTCTGCCTCCCAAAGTGCTGGGATTACAGGAGTAAGCCACCATGCCTGGGTGTAATTTTGTCTTTTGACAAAGGGTGTGAGGGTATGTATACTGTAAGATGCCTAAAATTAATGTTAAGATAATTAATATTAATTATTAAAATTAATTACTTAAAGTAGCATGTTACTGATTTAAGATTAGAAAAAAAAATATATAGATCAAAATAGAAAACCCAGAAAGCATTTATAAATATATGTAAAAGTTTATTATAAAATAAACATGAGTGCAAGCATGGTGGCTCACACCTATAATCCCAATATTTTGGGAGGCCAACATGGAAAGATTGCTTGAAGTCAGGACTTCAAGACTAGCCTGGGTAACCTAGCAAGGTCCTGTACAACCAAAAAAAAAAGAAATTAGCTGGGAGTGGTGGCATGTACCTATAGTTCCAGCTTTTTGGGAAGCTTAGGCAGGAGGATTGCTTGAGCCCAGGAGTTTGCAGGTGCAGTCAGCTATGATTTCACCACTGCACTCCAGTCTGGGTGACAGAGTGAGTCCCTGTCTCAAAAAAAGTTAATTAATTAATTGAAATAAAAATTTAGCCAGGCATGGTGACTCATGCTTGTTATTCCAGCACTTTGGAAGGCCAAGGCAAGAGAATTGCCTGAGCCCAGGAGATTGAGACCAACCTGGGCAACACAGGGAGATCTTGTCTCTACAAATATCAAAACATTAGTCAGGTGTGGTGGCAGGCGCCTGTAGTCACAGCAACTCAAAAGGCTAAGGTGGGAGGATTGTCTGAACCCAAGTGAGCCAGGTGAGCTGTGATTGTGCCACTGCTCTCCAGCTTGGGTGACAGACTCCAACTCAAAAAATAATAATAAAAAATAAAAATAAATTAAAATTTAAAAATCCAAAATAAAACAAACATGATCTTGGAGATCCGTAAAGAGTGATTATTCAATAAATAGTATTAGGACAAGTGGTGGGCTGTTTGGGGAGAAAACAAAGTTAATTTCCTACTTTAGTCACCACAGTGAAATCAATTCTCAAGGGATCCAGGGTTAAATGTTTACAATAAGATTACAAAATAATCATAGAAAATACAGGTAAATGCTTATCTTATTCCAAGCATGAAAGAAAAATAGATTTGAGTTTGTAAAAGTAGGCTGGGCATGGTGACTCAAGCCTGTAATCCCAGCACTTTGGGAAGTCAAGGCAAGAGGATTGCCTGAACCCACAGGTTGGAGACCAGACTGGGCAACATGGTGAGAGCTGTCTTTACAACAAATCAAAAAATTAGCCAGGCATGGTAGCATGTGCCTGTATTCCGGCTACTTGGAAGGCTGAGGCGGAAGGATTACCAGAGCTCATCAGGTTGACACTGGGGTGGCCATGAGCATGTCACTGCACTCTAGCCTGGGTGAGTCTCCAACTCAAAACTAAAAAAAGTATAAGAACATAAACGAAATGTAAAAGGTATCAAGTTTTTAAAAGAGTATTCTTTCAGTATTTTTTAAAATTCTGAACATTGAATTTATTTTACTTTCTTTTTTTTATGGAGGCAGAGTCTCATGTTGCCTAGGCTGGTCTCAAACTCCTGACCTCAAGTGATCTTCCTGCCTAGGCCTCCCAAAGTGTTGGGATTACAGGCATGAGCCACCCCATCCAGCCAAAGGTATCCCATTTGGAGAACTATATCATTATATGAAGAGTGGGAAAAGTAGGAAAATGACAAGGGAAATAAAGTGACACTTCACATACTCAGATACAAATAGAAGTGATGAATAAACATATGAAAAAGCTCAGCTTACTGAGTACAAAAGAAGTGTCGATATGTAGACAAAATAGAGCCATAATGGGATGACAAGAATACTTATTTAATTTATAATACCCAGAAGAAAATAGAGGAAAATAAATATATGAGAAGTGATATGCACAAGGATTATTTTACTTGAAACAATTGTTATGGACAGCAATTTGATTCTATATATCAATTTTTTTTTTTTTTTTTAAGTTGGAGTCTTACTCTGTCCACCAGAGTGGAGTGCAGTGAATTCTGAATTCAGATTCTCTGAATTCAGGTGATCCTTCTACCTCAGCCTTCCAAGTAGCTGGAACTACAGGTGCACACCACCACACCCATCTAATTCTTTTGATTTATTGTAGAGACAAGGTCTGGCCAAATTGCCCAGGCTGGTCTCAAATCCTTGGGCTCAGGCAATCCTCTTGCCTCTGCCTCCCAAAGTGCTAGGATTACAGGCGTGAGCCATGGTGCCTGGTTATATCAAAATTTTAAAAACTGATTGCACCATTTGACTTCACCTTTTCACCTCTAAGACTCGATCCTAAGGATGGTGCAGAGGCCAAGATAGATTTCCACACAAGGATGCTCACCACAGTGGAAAAATGGAATGAAATAAAATGTCCAAGAACAGAGCTGGTTGAGAACATGGTGACTCAGAAAAAATGCCTTGCCAGCCAGCAAGGTGGAAGAAGGTGAAATGGCAAGAGCAAATGGTCGCTATGTATCATTATATGAAATAAAGCAGGTTAGGTCGGGCTCGGTGGCTCAGCGTGTAATCCCAGCTCTTTGGGAGGCCAAGCAAGTGGATTGCCTGAGCCTGCAGGTTCAAGACCAGCCCGGGCAACTTGGCAAGACCTCAACTCTACAATAAATCAAAAATTAGCTGGACGTGGTAGCGCACACCTGTTGTTCTGGCTGCTTGGAAGGCTGAGGCAGAAGGATCGCCGGAGCCCAGCAGGTCGACTCTGGGGTGGCCGTGAGTGTGCCACAGCACTCCAGCCTGGGCGACAGAGTGAGACTCCAACTCAAAAAAAAAAAAAAAAAGAAATACAAAACAGTCAGCATGATTCCTATGGTGGGGGAGAGATACTCAGCAACATGCTGAAGGTTATATAATAAATTTTAACAGGACATTCTTGAATGGTGGAGTTATGACAACTTTTTTATTTTATTTTCTAATGTGTACAAGGAAATATATTAGTTTTATAACCAGGAAGAAATAAATGAATTCTTTAAAACAACAACAAAATACCTCAATACGTTTAGCTCACTTCAGGACATGGAGTTGCACTTTCTCTCTCTGTTTCATTCTTCTTTTGTGTGATCTTCAGCTCAAAATCATTGTGGAAAATTAAACTTCTTTCCCAAAAAACCAGACTCATTAACAGAATTTCTGCTTCCTTCATATAGGAAGTGGGTTCGTGGGGGAGTATGGTGATCACTGTAATCTTGAGGGTCTTGTTTCACTGAATCCCAAAATAGGGGAGTCAGCAAAGACAAGCCAGGACTGCAGACCAGGATAAGCAAAGCACGTGGAATCCCCAAATCTCCTGCCACTCTGGGGCAGAGGCATGAGACGGAACAACCAGGGGAACAGAGTCCAAACATGGTGACAGAGGAGAGCAAATTACTTATCCACATTGAATTAAGATTACCCACTTGACAATATCTCAGCCTGCTACAGACTCTCTCTCTCCCTTGTCTTCTTCTTCTTCCTCCTTCCCCTCCCCTCCTCCCCTTTCCCTTTCTCTCCCTCTCCTTCTTCCCTCCCTCTTCTCTCCTCCCCCTTCCCTCTCCCCTTCCCTCTGTCCCTCCTCCTCCCTGAAATTCAGTTTCCTTTCTTCTCTAAAAAGTGGGACTCTCCCACTTGGGTGGGCATTAACATTACCCAGAGAGCTAATAGGAAACATACAATCTCAGGCTTATTGAAGAAAGACAGGACCAGAGTCTCAATATCTTTACCTAATCTCCCAGGTGAGAACCACAGAAAAAAATGATTTAATCCAGTGCTACTTTCACATGCATATGAATTCCTGATAGATCTTGTTATAGAAAATGCAGATTCTGGTCAGGCGCATTGGCTCACACCTTATAATACCAGCTCTTTGGGGGGCCAAGGTGAGAGGATTGCCTGAGCCCATGAGTTCAAGACCAGACTGAGCAACTCGGTGAGATCTCTACAATAAATCAAAAAATTAGCCGGGCAAGGTAGCACGTGCCTGTAGTTCCAGCTACTTGGAAAGCTAAGGTAGAAGGATCACGTGAGCCTAGCGGGTTGAGGCTTCTGTGGCCATGAGCATGCTGCTGCACTCTAGCCTGAGCAACAGAGTGAGACTCTGACTCAAATATATATATATTTTGCAATATATATATTGCTAGAGCCAATAACAGAGAATGAACTGGGCTGCTCTCAGAGGTACACAGGAGAAGAGGAAGGTAGCAGGCAGCCAGCTCAGAGGAGCCAAGTGAGAAGTCAACTCAAAAAAAAAAAAAGAACGGAATGGAGGCCTACTTGGGATTTTATAGATTTGGAGGCAAAATTCTTTCTTTTTTTTTTTTTTTTGAGTTGGAGTCTCACTCGGTTGCCCAGACTGGAGTGCAGTGGCCGCTTCCGGCCACTGCAGCCTCGCTTGCTGGGCTCCAGCAATCCTTCTGCCTCAGCCTTCCGAGTAGCCGGAATTACAGGCATGTGCTACCACACCCGGCTGATTTTTTGATTTTTATTGTAGAGATGAGGTCTTGCTGCCCAGGCGGGTCTCAAACCCGCGGGTTCAGGCAATCCACTCACCTCAGCCTCCCAAAGGTACGGGATTACAGGCTGAGCCACCGAGCCCGGCGCAAAATTCTTTCTGAATACAACATGAGGTCGAGTGTGGTGGCTTGTCCCTGGAATTCCATCCCTTTGGGAGGCCAAGGCAGGTGGATTGCTTGCTCCCAGAGTTTAAGACCAGTCTAGGCAACATGGCAAGAACTCATCTCATTAAAAAAAAGTTAGTTGGATATTTGGTGTGCACCTGTAGTCCCAGCTACTTGGGAGGCAAAGGAGGAAGGATCAATGAACCCAAGAGGTTGAGGCTGTGGTGAGTCATGAGCATGCCACTGCACTCCAGTCTGGGTGACAGAAAAAACAAAAACAAAAAACAAAATGACACAACATTAAATAGTGAAAAAGGCCTAGGAAAATGGTTCCCAAACTTTGCTAAATATTAAAATTGCTAGGGCAGTTTTTAAAAGTCCTAATGCCCCATTCTCACTGCAGACCAATTAAATCGGTGTCAGGAGGGAAGCCAGTGTCAGTATTTTTCACAGATTCCCAGGTGATTCTACCTCTCACCCAAGTTTGGAAGCCTAGAAAAAGGGATACCTGGGTTCCTATCTCAGCTCCCCTAATAGGCTTGTGGTGAAACTCTCAGTGGCAGCTTCTCCTCCTCCCCAGTCTCAGTTTCCTCAAAATGATGCAGTAAACGTTGCTCTGAAATTATATTTAACTTCACAAATCACTCACATGGAGCCCAAGAATTACAGAAACACTGGAATTCCAGAAATACTGGAAAGAATAACAACTTAGATCTTAGAGAATAGAAATAATGCCAAACAGTTAGATTTCCCCAAGCTCTCAGACTTTCATGATATCCTACACATTGAATTACAAGTGAGACACAGAAGATTCATAACTAGGTCACATTTACATTAAATGCTACCCAATAGAAGCATACATCACAGCCTGTTAAAATAAGGTAAGCATATTTTTTTCCTTTTCTGGCCTTTATATATAAAACCAGTTTCCTACCATTTTGACAAGCAGGACTCCTTACAGGCAGGTACATCCAGAAAAAGTCACACCAAACTTTTATATTGAAGAGGGCAACCACACATTTGACATCATAAGAAAGATAACATGCCAAGAACACATTGAATGTTTACAGAGGGTTGACTGCCAACAGGAAATTATGGTTTCAGTTGATTTATGAGTTATTCATAAATCAGGTCTCCACCTCAATTATGTGTTTACCCTTGTCCCCACTCCTTGTCTGCATTTGCCCTTGACTTGAAAGAGCAGAGGATGAGAGAACACCTCTTTACTGAGCCTTTCCCCTATGCTGGGTGGATTGCTGGGCACATTTCATGTTCTTATTAGATTTCACCCACAAAGAAGCAGAGATTCAGGGAGGCCAGTCACAATGGGCAGGTGGTGAAGCTGGGTTTCCTGGAGGCATAAGAATAGCCCAATGGGTCAACCCAGCAAGCTTACTAGATCTGGAGCTATGGCCTAGATGGCACTGCCCTTAGAGTCCGGCATGAGAGAGCAAATCCCTAATGTCTACCTTTACTCTTCTTATAAGGACACTATCCCAGTTGGATTAGGGGCCACAGGAAAAAAATCCTGGCATCATTTATACTGTTATGGCTGCTCACCAAGTATTGGCAAGACGGTGGCCTCTATTCACCCCAGAGGATCCCAGCTTGTGAGGGGGGGGAGGTGTTGAGAGCAGGTGTAGGGGGCTGCCCACAGGGAATGGAAGGAGGAAAAAGAGCAGCACTATCCAAACTTGCCTGGTCTATTTTCAGTTTTAATCCTGACTCAACTGTCGTCCTTACAGATGGAACTGGCCTTAATTTTCCTTTTATTTAATCCTTGTTTAGTTGTTGTTGTTTAACAGGGTCCCAGAAGGTCTATAGGCACATGCCATCACACTTGGCTATTTTTTTTTTACCTTTTGGAATGACATGGGTCTTACTATGTTGCCCAGACTTGTCTTGAACTTGTGACTTCAAGTGATCCCAAAAGTATTGGGATTATAGGCATGAGACATGGCCCCCAGCCCCTAATTTATTTATCTTATTTTTTTATTTTTTCTTATTATAGATATGTGGGGTACAAGTCAGGATTAGCTACATAAGCAGGCTGCATGCAGGTGAAGTCTGGACCTCCAATTAGCCCTCACTTACCCTGGTTTAGGACTCTTTGTGATGCTACATATCTCCCACCCTCCCTTCCCTGGCAGTGTCCAATGACTGCCAATCCCTCCCTTGTGCTAATGTGATTAATGTTCAGATCCCACTTACGAGTGAGAATATTTGGTATTTCAGTTCTTTGTTTCTATGACAGATCACCAAATATGATAGTCTCCAACTCTATCCAATTTGCTGCAGATTCCATGATTTTGCT
Source organism: Carlito syrichta (assembly GCF_000164805.1). Taxonomy (NCBI): domain Eukaryota; kingdom Metazoa; phylum Chordata; class Mammalia; order Primates; family Tarsiidae; genus Carlito; species Carlito syrichta. Next base: position 441,749 of record NW_007245876.1, read on the forward strand.
CTTCCTTATGGCTGCATAATATTCCATGAGGTATCTGTACCACATTTTTTTATTCAGTCCACTTTTGATGGGCAGTAGGGTTGGTTCCATATTTTCACCATTGTGAATAGAGCAGCTATAAAGATGCATGTGCAGGTATCTTTTTGATAGAATGATTTATGTTCCTCTGCGTATATTCCCAGGAAAGGAATTGATGGATCGCATGGAAGATCAAGTTATAGTTCTTTTAATAATCACCACACTGCTTTCCATAGAGGCTGACCTAGCCTGCACTCCCACCAACAGTGAAGTGTTTCCTTTTCTCTGCAGCCTCACCAGCACCTGTTGTTTTTTGATTTATGGATGAGGGCCAACCTTACTGGAGTTAGGTGGTATCTCTTTGTGACTTTGATTTGCATTTCTCTGATCATTAGTGAGGCTGAGCATTTTTTCATGTATCTCTTCACTGCTTATATGTCTCCTTTTTTATTATTTTTTTCTTTCCTTTTTTTTTTTTTTTTTTTGGTATGTCTTCTTTTGAAAAGTGTTTATTCAAGTCCTTTGCCCACTTTTTAATAGGATTTTTTCTCCCTTTCAACTCATTTCAGTTCTTTGTAGATTTTGGATGTTAAACCTTTGTTAGATACATAATTAGCTAATACTTTTTCCCATTCTATGAGTTGTCTCCCCACTCTCTTGATGGTTTCTTTTGCCAGGCAAGAGATTTTTAAAAGCCCCAACTTCCATCCCACCCAATCCAGATTTATGGTTTAAAAAAAAGTAGAACATGGAGAGAAGTAAAAGAAAAAAATACTGTGGTTGTAATGTCCAAAGAGAACTGCTGCTAGCATTTTAGAGAACTTCCCTCAAGAGTTCTCTTGGTATATGCTCATTTAGGAGAGGTAAGCATCACATGAACTTTGTCCAAAGATAGGATATTGTAATACTGTTATACAATCTACTTTTCTCATTTAGCATTGCCTGTGATCATCCTTGCATATTAATAAATATAGACATGGTTACTATTTAATGGCTATATTTTCTTCCATGGAATGGCCAAGTCCTTATTTGGTCAAGTCCCTCTCATTGAACCCTCTAGTTGTTTCTAACTTTTTGTCTAAATTAAGAGTACTGTTGCCAGGCACGATGGTTCACACCTGTAATCCCAGCACTTTGGGAGGCACGGCGAGAGGACTGTCGGAGTCCAGAGGTTCAAGAACAGTCTGGGCAACTTGGTGAGACCTTGTCTCTACAATAAATCAAAAAATAAGCTGGGTGTCAAGGCCATCTGTGTCTATTCAAAATGTCCTTAAAAATATACACATCTGTGAACTTAAGGCAGCTTCTGGGAGTAAAAATCTTTGTTTCTGCTTCTTGACATGTAATACTGTTGCTGTGTCTTGCTCCCTTTCCCACGCTGGTGATATATAATCTCTCCCCACATCTATTGGGTTATAAAAAGCTTTATACCAACCAGCTGCCATTGGTTCCTTCCCGTAAGTAATAATAAACTCATGTGTTCACCAATCTGTCCTCCAAGTAATTTATTCAAAATAGGTAAGCATTATGTAAGTGCCCTGTCTGGTTTAGGGCTGCTGTGGATACAGAAACATTTTGCCGATGTGGAAAAGGTGAAACAAAACCTAACCCAAATTATACCCCACACCTTTAAAATTAAATAAAAATTTTAAAAACAGCAGAAATAATAAAAGGCATCAAAATTGATAAGCTTGAAAACTGTTTTGAGCAGTGGAAAAAGTGTCTCACTAGGTGTATTGCATCAAATGGAGAGTATTTTCAAGGTGACTGAAGTTTAAGCACATAAGAACAAACACACAACTTTTTATAAATAAATTCCAGGGGTTTTTTTGTGTCCACTTCTTTATTGTTAATAGCTAGAAAAATTTTGAGACCTGTTTTTGAGGTTCATCACATTTGAAAACATTTAACTTATTTATTTATTTATTTATTTATTTATTTATTTATTTATTGAGTTGGAGTCTCACTGTGTTGCCCAGGCTGGAGTGCAGTGGCATGCTCACTGCCACTGCAGCCTCAGCCTGCTGAGTTCAGGCAATCCTTCCATTTCAGTATTCCAAGTAACTGGAACTACAGGCGTGCACCACCATGCCCGGTTAATTTTTTTTTAATTTATTGTAGAGAGGAGGTCTCACCAAGTTGTCCAAGATGGTCTCGAATCCCTGGGCTCAGGCAATCCTCTCGCCTATGCCTCCCAAAGTGCTGGAATTACAGACTTGAGCCACCAAGCCCAGTCCCATTTTGCTTTTAAATAAGTAATGCATGTGCATGTTAAAAACATTTTTTAAAGACTCTTTTCCACCTGTCTCCCTTATCTCAGTTCCTCTATTTCTTGAGCTCAGACTGATTACTGATTCCTTGAATGCCTATCTTTATAGTGATGGTTTTTGTATATACACGTATATGCATGTGCTTTTTGGAACACAATTCAAAGCATGTTACATGCTATTGTGCATGCTGGTTTTTTCTCTTAGTCCTCGATTCGGCTGCAGTCAGCCTCCTTCCTGGCCCTTGAACACTTCAGTCATACACACACTGTTTCCTCCACATGGACCCACTTTCCCCCAAGGATCTGCACAATTTGTTCCCTTGCTTCCTCCAAATCTTTACTCCAATGCCACTGTTGCATGAGGTCTTTCCTGGATGACCTATACACCTCACTGCATCGTCCCTCACACTCTCCTCCTCCCACCTTTCCTGCTGCATTTTTCCACAAGGATCGTTGCCTCATCCAAGACACAGCTCCCTTTTTACTTGTTCATTGTCTACCTCTGCCTGACTGGAATAGCAGCTCCTTTAGGTCTGTTTTGCTCATGGCTTTATTCCTAACTCAAAAAAGTGCCTGACCCTTAGTTGGGTCTCAACAAATACTCATTGAATGAATGAATGAGTGATCAGACAGTGCTTCACTCCATTTCTAATACCCAACATGTGCTCTATAAATAGGAGGGATAGCTGTGCCACTGCAGTATAAGATGAGAACAATGAAGATACCCACCAGAAGGCCTGCAGTGGGACTTTTTTTTTTTTTTTGAGTTGGAGTCTCACTCTGTATCCCAGGCTGTAGTGCAGTGGCACAATCTTGGCCACCGCAACTTCGACCCTGCTAGGCTCAGGTGATCCTTCCACCTCAGCCTTCTGAATAGCTGAACTACAGGCACACGTCACCACACCTGACTAATTTTTAAAATTTATTGTAGAGATAAGATCTCGCCAAGTAGCCCAGGCTGTTCTTGAACCCATAGGCTCAGGCAATCCTCTCACCTCAGCCTCCCAAAGTGCTGGGATTATAGGCATGAACCACCACACACGGCCTGCAGTGGGATTTAAATTAAACCACATATATTCACAGGGTTGTAGAAACTGTGAAGTGCTATGCAAATGGAAGGCAAGAGTTGTTATTACAAAGCTGTTTGTTAATAAACTTTTTATATACTGGATTTCTGTCCTTTCTATTCTTTTCCTTCCTTCCTTCCTTCGTTCCTTCCTTCCCTCCTTCTTTCCTTCCTTCCTTCCTTCCTTCCTTCCTTCCTTCCTTCCTTCCTTCCTTCCTTCCTTCCTTCCTTCCCTTCCTTCTTTGAAATGATGAAGCCTCACTCTTTCTTCCAGTTTGGAGTGCAGTGGCACCATCACAACTCACTGCAGCCTCGACCTTTTGTACTCAGGTGATCCTTCTGCCTCAGCCTCTTAAGTAGCTGGGATTAGAGACATGCACCACCACACCCAGATTTTTTCTTTTTTTTTTTGTAGAGACAAGGTCTTGCTTTGTTGCCCAGGCTGGTCTCAAACTCCTGGCCTCAAGTGATTCCTCCCACCTTGGCCTCTCCAAGTACTCGTATTACAAGCGTGAGCCACCATGCCCAGCCCCACTGGGTTTCTTGACAAGACTATGTAAATTGTTCAGACCAGTCCCTGGGTCTCAGTACAGCTACCAGGCTGTCCTGGAATTACCACAGGCAGATTAGTTTGCCTCTGACAGGATGCAGAGCTTCCTCTCCGTGTTCTTTCTGACAAGCTCGCTGCTATGACTATCTGTCGAGGAGCCGACACTCCCACCTCACCCAGTGTTCTGCGTGCTCAATGCCCAACCTCTTCCTAGACTAACGTTATTACTGTCCTCTGAGGGTATTTGCCATGCCATTCCAGGCTAAATCTATCAAGAGCGAAACTATCCCAGTATTCTCCCTTGAAGTGGACTCCCAAGTTAGTGAGTGTTGTGCCAGTATATTTAATATTGCTATCATTAAAAAGACCAAGTTGAAGAAAACACCCTGGGAAGCTGGCTGGCTTTGTAGCCATGTCTCCAAGGGAGGTAGTATTGATGGAGTTACCGTGTTCTAACTTGTGAGGCTCATCATGGAAAAGCCGGGCAGACAGGCAAAAACCACAGCTTGTCCTGGTATATGAACCCACAGGTTTGCATTGTACTCCCAAGAAGCCAATATATGAATGTCAACTAAACATGGTCCCTCTACCACACTGAGAGTGGGAGAGAGAAAAATGACAGGCATTGAGAGGCTGTCCTTTGGAAGCACTGCAAGGGGGATGTTCCTTATGCAACTAAGTATTCCCACTCCACAGGTGAGGACACTGAAGACCTCCTCACTCTCCCATGGCATCTGAACTGCAACTCAGATCTGCTGGCCCTCAATCTTCCATTTTTCCAGTATCTCACTCCTGTTGGCCACTCTGCCAGTTTGGGCTGCTATAACAAAGCACCACAGACTGTGTGGGTTATATACAAAGGAAATGTATTCCTCACAGTTCTGGAGGTTAGAGTCTAAGATTAGGGTGCCAGCATGGTCATTTCTGGTAAGGATCTCTTCTAGGGATGCAGACTGCCATGTTCCTGTATGTGGACATGGCAGAGGGCTGGGAGAATTCACTAGGGTCCCTTTTATTTTTATTTATTTATTTATTTTTCTGAATTAGAGTCTCACTTTGTCACCCAGGCTGGAGTACAGTGGCACGCTCGCGACCACCCCAGCATCAACCTACTGGGCTCAGGTGATCCTTCAGCCACAGCCTTCCAAGTAGCTAGAACTACAGGCGCATACTACCATGCCCTGCTAAATTTTTGATTTATTAGATGAGGTCTCGCCAAGTTGCCCACACTGTTCTCAAACCCCTGGGCTCAGGCAATTCCTTCACCATGGCCTTCCCAAGTGCTGTGATTATAGGCTTGAGCCACCAAGCCCAGCCAGGGCCCCTTTTATAAGGGCACTAATTTAGTTCATGAAGGCTTCACCCTCATGACTGACTCACTTCTCAAAGACCTCATCTCCTATTCCTATCACATGAGCAGTTAGTTAGGACTTCAACATACGAATTTTGTGAGACCACAAACACTCAGTTCATTGCATTCGTAGTCTCTTCCTTTAGAAAACTCCACCTGAGGAGCTGGGTGAGCCCAGAATCAGAGCAAGGAGATTTAGTGTAGAGGCAAATACAGACATAGGTTCTAATCTGAGTTCTTCCCCAAATGACTGTGTGACCTTGGGCAAGTTTCTTTATTTTATTTTTTTAAAGATGTGGGGTACAATTCAGGGTTAGGTATACAAATGTTCATTATGCAAGTACCCTTGTTGATGAGGTGTGACCCCCTCCCCAGGCAGATTCCCACCACTGCCAATCCCACCCCGCCCTCCCCTGGCAGTTTCCCAGTACTGCCAATCCTTTTCTTATAGCATTGATAATTGTTCAAGGTCCACTTATAAGTGAGAACATGAGACACTCAGTTCTTTGTTTCTGTGATAGGTTACTCAGTATTATAGATTCTAAGTCCATCCAGGTTGCTATAAAGTTCATAATTTTGTCCTTTTCTAGGACTGTAATATTCCATCATGTATGTGTACCACATTTTTAAAACCCAGTCCTCTTTTGTCGGGCAGCACATTTGGTTCTATGTTTTTGCTGTTGTGAAACAATGCTGCAATAAACATACATGTGCAGGTATCTTTTTCATAAAGTGGTTTGAGTTCCTCCAGGTATATTCCCAGTAGGGGGATTGCGGGGTTGTATGGAAGGTTGATTTTTAGATCTTTTAAGAATCGCCAAGTCGGGCTCGGTGGCTCAGCCTGTAATCCCACACCTTTGAGAGGCTGAGATGAGTGGATTGC
>NW_007245876.1:448112-494089 GCF_000164805.1 Carlito syrichta
TGGAGCCCAGCAGGCGAGGCTGCAGTGGCTGGGAGCGGCCACTGCACTCCAGTCTGGGTGGCAGAGTGAGACTCCAACTCAAAAACAAAAAGAATCGCCAAATTGTTTTCTACAGAGGTTGTATTAGTTTACACTCCCACCAACAGTGTAGAGATATTCCCTTTTTGCTGCATCCTCTCCAGCATCTGTTGTTTTTTAAGTTATTGATGATGACCATCCTGACTGGAGTTAGGTGGTATCTCAGTGTGGTTTTAATTTGCATTTCTTTGATGACTAGTGAGGCTGAACATTTTTTCATGTATCTGTTGGCTGCTTGTATGTCTTCTTTTGAGAAGTGTCTATTCATATCTTTTGCCCACTTTGTAATGGGGTTATTTGTTTTGTTTTGGCATGTTTGAGTTCCTTGTAGATGCTAGATGTTAGGTCTGTGTCAGACATACAGTTGGCAAATATTTTTTTCCGGTCTGTGGACTGTCTCCCTGCTCTCTTGATGGATTCTTTGGCAGAAGCTTGTCAGTTTGAAGAGGTCCCACTTGTCTATCTTATCTCTTATGGCATGGGCACTTGGAGTTTTGATCAGGAACTGGTTGCCAGTTTCAATTTCCATAAGAGTGTGTCTCCTGCATATTCTAAGATTCTTATAGTTTAAAGTTTTACATTTAGGGTCTTTGATCCATTTAGAGTTGATTTTTATGTATAGTGATAGGGAGGGGTCTTGTTTTAGTCTTTTGCATGTGGTCAGCCAGTTTTCCCAGCACCATTTACAGAATAACTTCTCCTGTCTCCAGTGTTTGGTGGTGGAGTCTGTGTCGAAGATGAGTTGATTAAAAAATTGAGGTTTGGGGCCGGGCTTGGTGGCTCAGGCTGTAATCCCAACAGTTTGGGAGGCCGAGACTAGTGGATTGCCTGAGCCCGCGGGTTCGAGACCAGCCTGGGCAACTTGGTGAGACCTCGTCTCTACCATAAATCAAAAAGTAGCCGGGTATGGTAGTGCACCTGTAGTTCCAGCTGCTTGGAAGGCTGAGGTGGAGGGATTGCTGGAACCCAGCAGGTCAATGCAGGGGTGGCTGTGAGTGTGCCAGTGTACTCCAGTCTGGGTAACAGAGTGAGACTCCAACTAAAAAAAAAAAAGAAATTGAGGTTTTGCTTCTAGAATCTCTATCCTGTTCCATTGGTCCATATGCCTGTTCTTGTACCAAAACCAGGCTGTTATGATTATTGTAGCTTTATAATAAAGTTTAAAGTCTGGTTGTGTGATACCTGCAGCTCTGATGTTTTTGTTTTGTTTTGCTTTGCTTTTGGATGAGGATTATTTTGGTTATTCGTTGTTGTTTATGTTTTCCATATGAATTTCTGTATTGTCGTTTCCAGACCTGAGAAGAATGCTGCTGGTGATTTAATGGCTATTGCATTAAATCTGTAGATTGCCTTGGGTAAAATGGACATCTTGACAATGTTGATTCTTCCAATCCATGAGCATGGAATATTTTTCTATTTGTTTGTGTTATCTTTGATTTCTTCGAGCAGTGTTTTGTGTCTTCATTGTAAAGGTCTTTCACGTCTCTGGTTAGGAAAATGCCAAGGTATTTCATCATTTTTGTGGCTATTGTTAATGGGATTGTGCTTTTTATTTGGGTTTTTATTTGTTTATAGTTGATGTTTGAAATGTAGCTGTCTTTTGTTTTGAGTTGGAGTCTCACTCTGTCGCCCAGACTGGAGTGCAGTGGCCGCTCCTGGTCACCATAGCCTCAACCTGCTGGGCTCTGACAATCCTTCCGCTTCAGCCTTCCAAGTAGCTGGAACTACAGGTGTGTGCTACCACACCTGGCTAATTTTTTGATTTATTGTAGAGATGAGGTCTCGCCAAGTTGCCCAGGTGGGTCTCAAACCCGCGGGCTTAGGCAATCCACTCACCTCAGCCTCCCAAAGGCGCGGGATTACAGGCTGAGCCACCGAGCCCGACTGCAACTGTCTTTTGCACATTTATTTTATACCCTGAGACTTTGCCAAAGTTCTTTATCAGTGCAAGGAGGTTTTTGACAGATTCTTTTGGGTTTTCAAGGTATAGAATCATGTCTTCTGCAAAGGGGGATAACTTGATTTCCTCTTTTCTTATTTGGATACCACTGATCTTCTCTTGTTTGATATAGAGAAAACATCTTGCATACAGGGATTTTATCTCCTGCTTTCAAGAAGAAAAAGGAGGGGGTCAGAGCATCCTTCTTGTACCTGCCTTTTGTTGTTGTTGTTTTAATGCCTTTAACTTAAAATAATCCTAATGCCAAAGTGGCATATTTTGGGGTGTCATGTTCTGAACTCTTTCATCACTGTCATTTTGATAACGACTGGTACCACCAAGCAATATCAACTTGTTGCATGCACCTCCCCTGGGAGTCTGATAGCCAAAGCCTCCCCTATTTGGGGAAGTGCTAGCAATGCCTTGCTCTATCTCTGTGAAGCACCATCTGCTTTCACACACACATGAAGTCACACTTACTGGGGACACAGTCTTGTCTTCTTGTGGTCAGCAGCTGGTGATTCTGGGAAAAAGGGAAGGTGGGAGCACCTACCTTCTGTGAAAGTTGCAGATACCAGGATGAAATCCCTTTTGTCAGACCCAGAAAAAATAGGGCCAGGAAGGCCCAAAAGAAAGGAGGATCATGCTTAAATCTGAGATAAGAAGTTTCCAAAGACATTCTAAAAATCACTTCATGTGTCTCCTGCTTTGATAAGGCTTATCACTAGACATTCTTTGAGACTGCAGTAAATCAGATAAGATGCTCTTATCTTGCCCAGTAACACCACCAGTAAACTGACAACAATTCTATTTTTGGATCTCTGCAAACAATGCACTCTGTTTCCAAGCAGTTTATGTCGATCTCTTTTTGCTAATAAAGGAGTTCCTTTACCCTTCCCTCACCAAATCCACTAGTGGCTTGTCATTTCATGCATTCCACATTATTATTCTTATTTCTATCCTGAGTAAACCCAACAGATTAGAGAACATTTTCTCTGGTGTCTTTGTGGTTGATCTCATTATTTGGAAGTTTTAACTTGCTAATTTATTCTCATAGGTATGCTCAATTTCACATTTTATGAGACACCTTGCGAATCCCATCATATCTTTTGAGTAAATCCCTTTTCTGCTGATGATCCTCAAACCTCACTTCCTTCAGTTTTGATCCTCCGCAACTTGTCATTTCATAGTTGGACCTTTGAGAAACATGGGTCAAGTACTGGCACACATAGGAGTTTTGACTCGTTTGTTTGACAAATATTCATCGTCATTCAATGTCCAATGTCTTCTGATTGCACAGCAATTTCTTCCTTTTAGTCCCAACTCAGGCTTATCTTATCTTCAGAAAATGCAACTTTGTGTAACTTTTTTTTTAAATCAGAGTTTCACTCTGTAGTCCAGGCTGGAGTGCAGTGGCACACTTACGGCCACTGCAACTTCAATTTGCTGGGCCCAGGTGATCCTTCTGCTTAAGCCTTCCAAATATCTGGAACTACTGGCGCACACGCCACCATGTCCAGCTAAATTTTTTTATTTATTGTAGAGGCGAAGTCTCACCAAGTTGTCCAGGCAATCCTCTAACCTCCGCCTCCCACATGAGCCACCAAGCCCAAGTAACTTTGTATAACTTAACCCACAGGCATTCATGATTCTAGTGATAAATGGTTGGTCTTTTAATAAAACGAACATAGATTTCTGCCTTCTATGGGATACAGATGCTACAGGCAAAACATTATATGCATCGGTTTGTGTGTATGTCTTTTATGTGCATCTGTTGTTTTCACCAAATGACTTTTACATGTGAGCCTTTGAAACATTCCATTGTAACAAGCCATTATAAAATCTGTTTAACAGAAACTGTTGCAATCGTGCATCTCAGAGCTGGAAGGCCCTAAAAAAAATTATGTACTCTGATTTTACAGATAAAGGCTGAGATTAAGGGAGTCAAGTGACTTGCTAGAGAGTGTGGAGTCCCACACACTGTCAGAGAGAAGCAATCATAGTCTCAGGAACTTGAGAAAGGACAGACGAAGAAAGAGAGTAGGGGAATGTCAGGTCATCATCTGAAGTACAGAAATAATTGGGTCAACCTGCTCACCTCCCAGGGGTATTGTGAAGATTCAGAGAACTGACAGATGGAACAGTGAAAATAATATATACCCTATAAACTAGGCTTTCTTTGTTGTAATTATAACAAATGTCCAGGAGTTCCTTGTGAAAGGCTGTTGGTCTAATTTTTAGTCTCTTGGGATGAGTCGTGTTTGAAACAGGAAATAACTATTGTGCCTGCAGAAGCTTGGTCCTGCTGACATTTAATAAATTAGGTGGCAATGGGAGAGAATATTCATCCTCCACCAAAACCTAAAACCTAGTGGGTTGTTTTAATGGCCTTTGGAAGCCAGGCTTTGAAATGAATTTCTCCTAGCTGGTCGCAGTCGTTCATGCCTATAATCCCAGCACTTTGGGAAGCTGAGGTAAGAAGATTACTTGAGCACATGGGCTTGAGACCAGTCCGGGCAAATTGGTGAGACCTCATCTCTACAATAAAAATTTAAAAAAATTAGTTGGGCACAGTGATCTGTGTCTGTAGTTCCAAGTACTTGGAAGGCTGAGGCGGAAGGATAACCTGAGCCCAGCAGGTAGAGACTGTGGTGATTGTGAGCAGCAGGCCACTGCACTCCAGCCTGGGTGACGGAGTGAGATTCCAACTCAAAAAATAAATAAAGTTCTCCTAATGGACATTGTTCCTGTCAATTTCTCACAGAGCCTATGCAACCATGTGAGACTAGTCATGGCACATATTCCTACTCTGTCTTGAGCTCATCCTTGTAGTTGCTAAGTTGCTGTTTCTGGGACTTTGGGTTGCTGTAGTGGGAGGTGTTATCTCGCCTGAATGAAGGACATTGGACTACAATGAATGTCAGTCCTAGCATGAGCTCCTCAGCACCACATCTTTGTCTGCACCCATGCTATGCCCCGTGTGGGTCAGCCCTACAGTCCCCCTTTCCCAGTCCTGCCCCAAAGAGCAGCTGAGCATCTGTGGAGTCACACAACCCTTGGATTGATGCTGCGGCAGAGTTGCCATTCCCAGGATCAGGGACCCCGACTCACTAGTCTTTAGCTGATGACTTATCTCCAATCTGCTCCCTCTCCTATCATTTTCTAAGATATCTTTCCAACCTGCTGTCTCTTCTCTTAAACCTCCCACCCAGGCTGGGCATGGTGGCTCATGCCTACTGTAATCCCAGCACTTTGGGAGGCTGAAGCAGAAGGATTACTTGAATTCAGGAGTTTGAGATCAACCTAAGCAACAAGTGAGACCCCATCTCTATTTCAAAACAAACAACAACCACAAAAAACTTCAGCCTAACCCTGCCTCCTTCACACCCAGAAGATAATCTCACTTCCTTTTGTTTTTTATAATTTTAAATTTTTAAAAAAATTTTAAAGATGTGGGGTACAATTCAGGATTAGGTATATAAGTGGTCATCATATAGACAAAGTTTAGGCCTCCCTTTGGTCCCCACTTCACCTGGTTGAGATGAGGTACACTTATTGATGTTATATGTCCCCCCTCCTTCCCCTTGCAATGTTAGACTATTACCAATCCTTTTCTTATAGTATTATGGTAAATGTTCAGGGTCCACTTCTGAGTGAGATAATCTCACTTCTTATCTCACAGAGAGACTAGCGGTAAGACCTGTCACCACCCCGACACATGTACCTCTGATTCTTTCAACTTTCCCTCTGTAGTGGCCGAAAGTTCAATCCGAGAGACCACCAAGAGCCAATTCCGATGAAAGTTCAAGAGGGTCTTTATTTACAAGCTCGAGCCTGGACCTCTGTCGACAACCGACACAGTGGAGTACATTCAGAGGCTCTGATTTCCTTAAGCAGATGCCTTTTATGCTTTTACACAAAGGGAGGAGGAGTTTGGGGGGCTTTCCAGTTTTGTTACCATTTAATTGGGTAGTTCCTCTGGTGGTCAGCTTAATCGTGGAGGATTGGCTAGCCTGACTCGGGCTGACCTTGGTCCACTAGCTAGGGAAGTTGCAGAGACATCTGGAAACTTAGGTGATTATCCCCTGGCACCTGATTGGTTGTTGCTAAGGGGAAAGTGAGATAAGGGAAGAATAACTGGAGCTTTGCAGTTTTTCCCATAACTGGAACTTTAAACAGTTACAGGTTATGTTTTAAGACAGAAAACTAAAAACTAAAAATGACTGTGCTATTGTCCACAAGCTGATTACATATTTATTGGGTTATAGCATGCTCCCAACCTAAGTCTATGGTATACTCTATTATGGTCCTCTCACCTCTAGGTCCCTTCCTTGTCCTAAATGTGCAATATGGGTCCCACCCCTACATATGCACCTTCCCAGGAACTCTCTCTGTAAAGGACATCTCCTGGTGACAAGCAAGCATAGAAAGACAGATGGAAAAGTATTCAGTGTGTGAGAACTGCTGAATTCCCAGCCAGGCATGAACCAGCCTCCCTGAAGATGCACCCACCCTTTGGCAGTTTTACTTTGTAGAGCCTGATCTTTGCAATACCTCATGGCAGGACCAGTTTCTGCATTTGTCAGGATGCCGTCAACCATGTTAGAAATAGAACTCAAAATGAGCATAGACAAAAGGAAACATTTTTCATTCAAATGTTAAATCCAGAGGTGAGCCAGCTTCTGGATTTAGGGACTCAGACTGTGTGGTGGCATTATGATAGAATTTTCAATCTCCAGAAACTAGAAAGATGAAAACCTCCCCATCCATGTATTAATTTCTGCATAATATATATGTTTCTACTTGTTTTTCAAATGTAATAAGACAAATGACTTCCACATGCCAAAAGATACCGTAAAAGGTCTTTTTATAGCAACAGGAATGCTATAGGGTGAATCTCCTACATTGGGCAAGGGTGGTGGTCAAATAGAGTCATACAGTTCCAGGGAAAGAACCGAGGTGGAATAGGACACCATTAATAAGACAGCAGCAACTGTCATGGGTGCAGGTTCCTGGGCCATCTAGGAGCACTGTAAATGCCATGAACCATGCCTACTCTGTGTGAAGTGTCAAAAAAATGCACTGAAGCTGACAAGCCAGGAACCAGGAAGACAGCTGGTCACTAATCTTTTTTATTTTCTGCAAGGCAGCTGGAAAGCTTATCCACACGGGTTTGAAAACAATAGACAAAACACCAGAACAAAGACATGGAGTTAAAGAAAACATATTTAGGATTAGTAACTGAGAAACTTGAGAAAGAAAACCAAGTTTTCTTTCAGAGAAAAGGGAGACTCAGGCACTTCCCTGTAGGCCCAGAAATTTCTTGTTTGTCAAGTGTATTAAAGAATATTTGGTCAAGGATTATGTGTTTACAGCTTAGAGTAGCTATGCAAAGGATCCTGGATCCACCCACCTCCCTAACTTTGACACAGTTGTCCTAAAGATTTCTCCTTTTGTAAAGCTAATACCTTTCTTGTTTTGAATATAAAGCAATGACAATAAGGCTCTGGTGGCAGTTCATTTCTTCTTTCTGGAGGTAGTATTTAAAATTATAAACAAAGCCTGGTGTAGTGACTCAAGCCTGTAATCTCAGCACTTTGGGAGGCCAAGGTGAGGGAATTGTCTAAACCCAGGGGTTTGAGAATAGCCTGGGCAACTTGGTGAGGCCTCATCTCCACAATATATCAAAAAATTAACCAAGCATGGTAGTGCAAGCTACTTGGTAGTTCCAGCTACTTGGAAGACTGAGGTGGAAGGATCACCTGAACCCAGCATGTTGATGCTGGGGTGGCTGTGAGTGTGCCACTGCACTCCAGCCTGTGAGGCAGAGTGAGACTCTGACTCAAAAAAAAACAACTAATATGGCTTAACCATTGGCCTATCAGTAGAGCCTCCAGCAGTCAACCTGGGGAACCCTACTGTGCCAGGTTTCCCCCTTCTGTGTCTGGATTATGTTAAGGTGGGGGAGGGTGCAGGAGATTCATCATGATGAGTGGGAGCATTCAGGGGTCCCAGGCAGCAGCCAGGTATCCACCAGTACAGCTGAACTGACACACACTTGCACCACCTCATTCTCTCTCCTCATAGAGCTTCCACAAAGCAACTGTGGCCACTGAGTCAGAGAGAAAAATGTCATTCGCAACCTTCACAGTCTCACAATGAGCAGTGCTTTCCAGAACCACCTCAGGATTGAGGACTGAGACATAGGAGGGGAACAGGAGCCGATAGATCAGACCTCTCATATCTGCTTATGTGAGTCACCTCATGTGATTTTCACTGCAACACTACAAAACAGGCAACCTTACAAAACAGGCTGGGTGCAGTGGTTCATGCCTGTAATCCCAGCACTTCGGGAGGCAGAGGCAAAAGGATTGCCTGAGCCCAGGGGTTTGAGACCAGCCTGGGCAACTTGGCGAGACCTTGCCTCTACAATAAATCAAAAAATTAGCCAGGTGTGGTGGCATGTGCCTATAGTTACAGCTATTTGGAAGGCTGAGGCAGAAGGGTGGCCTGAGCCCAGCAGGATGAGGCTGCAGTGGCCATGAGTATGCCACTACACTCCAGTCTGGGCAACAGAGTGAGACTCTGACTCAAAAAACCAACCCAAAAGCACTACAAACCAAGCATTCTCACCCCCACTTTACTAGGGGAGTAATTGAAGTTTTAGCACAGAGTGATCTATTAGAGATTTTCAGGTGATGAGAAAGAGCCAGATTTTGACCCCAAGCCTACTAACCCAAGCCCTGAGCTCCTTTTACAACTCATGCTGCCTCCCTTATACACCTGCCCAAGGCCTGCAGCATCTCAAGTGGAGTTTAGAGAACTAAGTATGCTCAAGTTGGAGCAGCAGGTGGAGGTTGCCCCAGGATGGGGCCTGTGGTGAGGGAGAGTCCACTGTCCTCTTCTTTTCCCTTCCTCCTCCCTTAACATGTTTAAGCGTCTAATGACCTTTGGCTTCAAGAAAGTCCAGAGGACATTAACCAGCCTAGTAATTTATACACAGAGTTGGTGTCCTACATGGTTTCAAATTTTCATTTATTTATTTGTTTATTATTATTTTTTTGAGTTGGAGTCTCACTCTGTCACCCAGGCTGTAGTGCAGTGGCACACTTATGGCCACCATAGCCTTGATCTGCTGGGCTCAGGCAATCCTTCCACCTCAGCCTTCCAAGTAGCTGGAACTACAGGCATGAGCTACCATGCCCAGCTTATTATTATTATTATTATTATTATAGAGATGAGGTCTCACCAAGTTGCCCAGGCTGGTCTTATACCCTTGAGCTCAGGCAATCTTCTCACCTCAACCTCCCAAAGTGCTGGGATTACAGGCTTGAGCCACCCCCTGCCAAAATTTAATTATCTTTTAAACACTCTTTTCTACAGGTGTTCACTGGGAGGAAAATAAATGTCTGTCAGACACGGTTACTAATCTCTGCCATTATGAGTAGGGTAAAAAGGAGACACTATTGCTTGTCTGTGAGACCTTGGGCCAGGTGCTCACCCTCTTCAGGTCTCAGATGCCTCTTTGGTAAATGAGGGAGTCATTTCTCTGTCAGGGGGTGGCAAGTTTGAATGCTTCCAGGGGCAAGTCAGGTAACACAACCAAGTGAAGTGGGCTGTAATGTTTACATATTAAACACGTAGGTAGAGCCTCACTGCCCTGAGTATATATGCTTCCTCTCATTTATCTTGAAATACATGTCACTGCTGGTCTGTTTCTCTTAATCCCAATTTTGACAGAGACGTATGTCTAAAGAATATATTTTTATCCTAAGGAAGAACTGGTTGGGTGTGATGATAAATGCCGTGGATACTCAGCACAGTTTTAGAAGACGATAGGGGTGTTGGGTATTGTACCAGCCACAGCTACCTCCCAGTCAGTTGTTTAAAGTCCTTGGTTATACCAGACAAGAATGAAATCCAGATTTTATGTCTCCCAATTGTTAAAGGATAGCAAACAATTCAATGGTTTAAAAATCTTCAGGTGACGCAAAGTCCACGTCAACCACAGTATGGGGTTTCTGGTTAGCTCGGTTGTTAGTATTTGCGTTATTGGGGAGTGGGGGGATGTTATAGGGCTAAATCAAAAAAAAATCAGCCGGGCATGGTAGCGCATGCCTGTAATTCCGGCTACTTGGAATGCTGAGGCGGAAGGATCGCCGGAGCCCAGCAGGTCGAGGCTGTGGTGGCCGGGAGCGGCCACTGCACTCCAGTCTGGGTGACAGAGTGAGACTCCAACTAAAAAAAGCACTGTTGGTGGGAGTGTAAACTAGTGCAACCTCTGTGGAAAGCAGTGTGGCGATTCCTAAAAGCTCTAAATATCTACCTCCCATACGACCTGGAAGAACACAAATCACTCTACAAAAAAGACACCTGCACACGTATGTTTATCGTAGCATTGTTCACAATAGCAAGAACCTGGAAGCAACCATACTGCCCATCAAAAGAGGATTGAATTAGAAAAATGTGGTACATATACACGATGGAATACTACGTAGTCATAAAAAAAGAACAAAATCATGAATTTTGCAGCAACCTGGATGGAACTAGAGTCTATAATACTGAGTGACCTCTCACAAAAACAAAGGTCTGAGTATCACATGTTTTCACTCATATAATGGACCTTGAACAGCCAATCTAATACTATAAGAAAATGATTGACAGTAGTGGGAAACTATGGGGAAGGTGGGATTAACGAACAAATATCTGTCTGGGGATGGGGAAGCACCTCTAATCAATACGGTGCCTGAATGAAACGTATTTGTATACCTAACCCTTAACTGAACCCCACAATATCATAATAAAAAATATTGATTATTAAAAAAAAAATCTTCTGGTGAGCCCGATGTCGTGGCTCCTGTCTGTAATCCCAATCAATTTCGGAGGTGGAGGCGAGAGGATTAGCTGAGCCTAAGGGTTTGAGACCAGCCTGGGGAACTTGGCAAGACCTCATCCCTACAATAAATCAAAAATTAACTGGGCATGGTAGTGCATGCCTGAAGTTCCAGCTACTTAGAAGGCTGAGGCAGAAAGATCACCTGAGTCAAGCAGGTTGAGGCTGTGGTGGCTGTGAGTGTGCCACTGCACTCCAGCCTGGGTGATAGTGGGAGATTACAACTCAAAAAAAGACATTAATTCTTTGACCAGACTTGGTGGCTCAGCCTGTAATCCCAGCACTTTGGGAGGCCGAGGTGAGGGGATTGCCTGAGCCCTCGGGTTTGAGACCAGCCTGGGCAACTGGGTGAGACCTTGTCTTTACATTAAATCAAAAAAATTAGCCAGGCGTGGTAATGTGCACCTGTAGTTCTGGCTACTTGGAAGGCTGAGGTGGAAGGATTGTTGGAGCCCAGCAGGTTGACACTGGGATGGCTGTGAGTGTGCCACTGCCCTCCAGCTCAGGGGACAGAGTGAGACTCCAACTCAAAAAAAAAAAAAAAATCTTCTTCAGGCTAAATAAGATATGTGTGTAGGCTAAATTTCTGATGTCGTTCCTAGGTAATCTCTAAGACTTTATCTGCTTGGGTTCTTTAGAAAGCAGAGAAAAAAACTTTATTTTTACATGTTATTGGGGGTGCAATCCCAGAAAAACAAGTGTAAGAGATAATGAAAGTGAAACAGGAAAGGAAGGAAAATGTAATACACAAGGAGTGAGATAGTGAGTTGGCCACAGCTTTGCAACAGTGATGATTTATGTGTCCTATAGGATGTCTTCAAAGAGTCTGTATAAAACTACTGTGTTGCCAGGTGCAGTGGTTCATGCCTATAATCCCTGCACTTTGGGAGGCTGAGGTGAGAGGATTGTCTGAGCCCACAGGTTCAAGACCAGCCTGGGCAATTTGGGGAGACCTCATCACTACAATAAACCAAAAAAATTAGCTAAGCATGGTGGTGCGTGCCCGTAGTTCCATCTACTTAGAAGACTGAGGCAGAAGGATAGCCTGAGCCCAGCAGGTTGAGGCCGGGGTGGCCATGAGCGTGCCACTGCCCATCAGCCTGGGCGACAGAGTGAGACTCTGACTCAAAAACAGCAACAACAACAACAAAAAACTACTGTGTCTTGGAAATGTTAAAAGGGGAAGCATGGAGGAAAGGTGAGTAATGTAGGGACTTCCTCTTACCTCTCCCCTTTACCTCTCCCCTTCTTTTGGTCAAAATTCACCCCATATTGGAGTTAGCTCTAGAGCTGCCTTCTGGGAGGCATCAACCCGGCAGTCACCGGGGCCAACATGGGTAAACTCCTGCCCAGACATGGCTGCCTCTCCCTTTACTAGGTAGTGTGCTTGGGGTTCTCTGTATGTTGTGGTGAGCATAATGTCCTGAGATTTATGACCACAGAAATGGCAGTGGACATCAGAGAAAGAACGGATAATTGCAAGCTTTCTTTTTTTTTCTTTTTTAATTTTGAAGATGTGGAGTACAATTCAGGGTTAGGTATACAAACGTTCATTGTGCAGCTACCCTTGTTGACGAGGTGTGCCCCCCTGCTCCCCTGGCAGTTTCCCACTACTGCCAATCCCTCCCCCCGCCAGCAATTTCCCACTACTGTCAATACCTTTCTTATGATAATTGTTCAAGGTCCACTTATAAGTGAGAACATGTAGTACTTAGTTCTTTGTTTCTGTGATAGATCACTCAGTATTATAGACTCTAAGTTCATCCAAGTAGCTGTGAATTTCATAATTTTGTCCTTATTTATGACTGTGTAATATTCCACTGTGTATATGTACCACAATTTTTTTTCAGTTAAATATTTATTGAATAAATGCAGAATAAATGAACTAAGGGGAAGGGGTGTTTTAACCTGAAGACACAACAAACAACTTCAAATGCCCAGAAGGTTGTCACACAAAGAATGAAAAACTTGTTCAGTATTTCTCCAAAGGGCAGAACTTGAATCAAGAGATAAATATAAGCAACTAATAGGTTGCAGGATGGTTGTACAAAGTGTATCATTTAAGCATGAAATGTGTTATATGGGGAAAGGAGCTATTAAGTTACCTTCTTCTGAAAGGAGACAGTACTACTTAATACTTCTTGCAAATGTCTTAAATAGGTCCCATTTTCATTGCAAGCCCTCCACTGCCAGCAATGGGTAGGTGTACTCACACTACTGGGAAAAAAAATCTAAAGTTAGCAAACTGGTTTACTAGGAGAATGGTTTATTGGTTCCTCAGCTATATTTCTGTATTCAGCATTAGTAGCTCTCAGGATGTGGGGAGAAAAGAGAGCATATTCGACAAAGAAGGTGAATCACAATCTCCAGCAATTCAGGTATTGCCCCTGGGGACAGTTCTCCTCAAACTCCAAATGAATCTCTACAACTATCAACCAGTGTTACAGATAAGAGTTTGGCCTTTGCTGGGGCAGGGAAAAGAAAGTTGGCAACCACTGTTCTACATAAAACACGAGATCTTACTTTATGAATCACTAGAAAATATAAACTAACCACATAATACTGATGGGCTCCATCCAGATCATTAAATATTGTAAAATGAGTATTGTTTCAACAACTATTCAGCATAAGTTTTAGGACAAAACATATACAATATGTCTTATATTATATATGTATTATATCGCATACTCAATAAGAAATGTTGAGATGCTTAATCCATCCAATAAATTGAAAATAAAAATTTTACATTTCTATATTTTCAGTATGCAGAATTCTGAAGGTGGATCTTCAACTCAGGGTGATAAATCAGTTTTCAAGGAAAGTCGCATAATCAGTCAGTCTGGCTAACTGCTGTTCATTAGGGATTGGGGCACTGGTGCAGGCTCTGACAAGGGAATAAACTTATTAAAGGAAGCATCCAGGGCTTCTGCAACTGGCTTTCTGAGCAGAACCATTCTTGTGGGGGAGACGGCTTGCCATTCTTGTTCTAATATACCTTTCATAGCCTCTTCTACAGGAAGTCCAACGAAGGTTGCAAAGTCATCAGCTACTATTAAGGTGTATGCTTGGAAGACCAGGGTGAAGGCTCGTCCTTGTTACATCTCTAAGTGCTTCCATGTTTGACTGGACCATCTCAGATCACTGGTGAGTGTTGATGGTCTTATAGATCTCAGGGAAATCTCTCTGCCAGATTCTTTGTCCTAGTGACCAAATTCCCCCAAGTTCAGAATTTGCAGATTTTATAGCAGGTGGTATTCTTTCCCAAAGATATCTTGCACTATTCTTGTCATTATGGAGCAAATATAAAGCTAGAAGCTGACCATACACTGGAGTGTAGCAGTTTCTCCAGGAGCCTTGAGTTCCTGATTCTTGCACTGATCCAGCAACTTTTTGAAACTGAAGGTACTTTCTGCCATCACCGCCACTGGCATCTTCCCTGCCAGTCTCACTGCCGCACAGCCCCAGACCCCCAGACAGTCCCTCCGGGTGTTGGACCCGCGATTCACATTTTTAAAATGCAGTCCTCTTTCTTTCTTTCTTTCTTTCATGTTTTTTTTTAAAACAAGATTTATTGAGAGGACAGAAAAGCTACCAGTGGGAGGGGACCCAGAAGTTGCCCCAAGTCCTCTTTCAATGGGCAACACGGTTGGTATCGTGTTTTTGCTATTGTGAACAATGTTGCAATAAACATGTGTGTGCAGGTATCTTTCTCATAGAGTGATATGAGTTCCCCCAGGTACATTCCTAGTAGGGGGATAGCGGAGTTGTATGGAAGGTTGATTTTTAGATCTTTTAGAAATTGCCACACTGTTTTCCACAAAGGTCGTACTAGTTTACACTCCCACCAACAGTGTAGAAAATGTTCCCTTTTCCCCACATCCTCTCCAGCATCTGCTGTTTTTTGAGTTATTAATGATGACCATCCTGACTGGAATTAGATGGTATCTCAGTGTGGTTTTAATCTGCATTTCTTTGATGACTAGTGAAGCTGAGAATTTTTTCATATATCTGTTGGCTGCTTGTATGTGATAATTGCAAGTTTTCTAAAGTAAATACTATAAGAAAAGAAAGGTCAGGGCCTATCGTTAGGTTTTAACTGAAACAAACAATAAATTATTTGGGCAGTATTGATTTTCTTAGGTAGAGATTTAAGGGGACTGAGATCCCATCCTACGGATGTGTCCATGAGCTGTTAGAAACTATGTTAGTGTTTGTTCAAGTCTCTTAGTGTGAGAGTGAATGACATAACTTGTGCTGAGAGTCTGCAATTCTTCTGTAAAACTTAATTTGTCTTATTTTTATTTTGTTTTTCTTTCACCCACTCGGCCTGAGGTTCTGCAGTTTTTAAAGGCTATTATTAAGACTTAGTCAAGAAGAGGGCTCAGAAGAGCCTGAATAACATTTGATCAGAGAGAATCCTTGTCATTATAAAGCCACTGGTATCAAAACAATGCAGTACTGGCATAAGGACGGACATGCAGATCAATGAAATAGATGAGATTCCAGAAATAAATCCAACCTTTTTTGTCAATTAATTTTGACATCCAGCAAATATTTATTGAGCTCTTTTGCAAACCAAGCATGATACTGTAAAGCACTGAAATTAGTGAGATTAATTATGACCTTTGACTTGAAAAAATCTCAAGTTTTGTGAGAAAATATTTTGTGTTTAAGGAGATATAGCAAAGTATCAAGTAATCATTGATCTACCTTGTTTTCCCACTTATACAGTGAGGGAGTTGGTCCAAATCATTATTCTCAAACTTTAGAATTGATAAGAATAACCTGGAGAACCTCTGAAAATATATATTCCTAGGATCCTACCCTGGAAAGTCTAATCTCATAGGCCTAGGGCCCAGGAATCTAAATGTTTAGCTAGGCACGTCACTTGATTCTGAGGTAGGAGATTCAGAGAGCACATGTAAAAAATAATGACTTAAAATATCTTTGTTCATTTGGATGTAGTGGCTCAAGCCTGTAATCCTAGCACTCTGGGAGGCTGAGGTGAGAGGATTCCCTGAACTCATGGGTTCAAGATCAAACTGAGCAATATGGTGAGAATTCAGCTCTACAATAAATCAAAAAATTAGCCAGGCATGGTGGCACGTGCTTGTGGTTCCAGTTTGGAAGGCTGAGGTGGAAGGATCACCTGAGCGCAGCAGGTAGAGGGTACAGTGGCCATTAGTGTGCCACTGCACTCCAGCCTGGGTGACAGAGTGAAACGCCAACTCAAAAAATATATATATTTGTTCAATTCCTGATTATGTTGTGCTATGATTATTTGTGAAAGAAGCTGCAGGCAACAACTATAAAACTTAAAAAAAAAAATACAACTTTGGACATATTGGCAAATGTATGCCAAAAATACTGCAAAAAGGATTCCATTTTTAAGGGGAAAAAAATGCATGCTGGATACAGTGGTTCACACCCGTGATCCCAGCTCCTGGGGAGGCCGAGGTGGGATGATTGCTTGAGTCCAAAAGTTTGAAACCAGTTGGGCAACATAGCTAGACTTCATCTCTAAGAAAAAAATAAAAAATTAACCAAGCATGGTGGCATGAACCTGTAGTATCAGCTACTTGAATGGCTGAGGTAGGAGGATTGCATGAGTCCAGGAGGGCAAGGATGAAGTGAGCTGTGATCATGCCATTGCACTCCAACCTGAGTGACAGAGTGAGACCTTGACTCAAAACACACAAACACACATGAAAGAAAGAAAAAATGTATCCCCAAAATATAAGTACTAAAGTGATTATTGGAGTACTATTTCCATTGGGCATAAAAGAAGATAGAAAAAAATCTAAGTACCTGTCCATAGGGAACTAGTTAAATACAGTATGATAGTCATTATAAAGAACCCCTACATACGTGCTAAAAACAAGAATGAGGTAGTTCTTTATGTACTGATAAAAAAGCTCCACATACACCTTTACAAGTAAAAAGCAAGATGCACAACATGATGCATGGTAGATTGTATTTTCCTAAGATGGCCTTAACAATATCTGCTCTTTTGCAATGTGACCTCATCTCCCTACCACAGAAGTAAGTCTGTTTCTCCTCCCCTTCAATCCGGGCTGGCCAGTGGCTTGCTTAGTCAATGGAATATGGCAGTAGTGATGCTCTAGGACTTCCTTGTAGCTTCTTCCTTGCTCCGCTGAGACACTATTCACTCTGGGGATGCTTCTTCTCAGAACCCAGTTGTCATGCTATGAGAAGCCCAAGCCTCATGAGGAGACCGTATGTAGCCAATCCCAGCAGACCAAGCCTGTACATATGCTCAAGTGTGCTTCAGATGATTACAACCTCCATTGCTGTCTGATTGTAGCTGCATAAGAGACACCCCAACAGGGAATTTCCCTCTGCTGAGCTCAGTCAACCTACAGAATTGGAACAGATAATAAATTGACATTTTATGCCACTAACTTTTGGGGTGGTTTTTTATACAGGAGCTGATAACTGTAGCAATGCATATAACTCAATCCCATTAGCACACATGTAAAAAATAAGAACGTGGATACTAATATATTCATAAAAAAATTTCTGGAAGCATGCCCATGAAACCCCTCCCCCAGTGTCCCTTATCTCAGGAAACAGCACCAGTCAAGTTGATCAGGTCAAAACTCTTGAACCCAGACTGACTCCTTTATCCACCTCCCACATCCAACTCACCAGCAATCTCTGTTCACTCTATGTTCACAATGTATCGTGAGTCTAATCTCTTCCCACAATTTAAGCCAAGGCAACGTAATATTTCACCTGAACTACTGCAATAACTTCAAAACTGTTCTCTTTCAAACAATTTTGCTGCTTTTTGTCTACAGAGCAACCAGAATGATTAGGACACACATTTATACAATCAGCCACTACTTTGCTCCAAACCCTCCAATGGCTCTTCATTACAGTACCATCCAAAGTACTAACCAAACCTTGATTGAACTGGCCCCCAGTTTAAATCTTTCTTTCTCTTTCTGTGGGGTCCTGCCTCGCAAGGGTCGTGAGATATCCTGAAGGAGAGATGGATAGGCGAAAGACGAAGATAATATACTCGGACACCTGCTTCTTGAACAGATGACAATTTAATGTTAGTTAACACAGAGCTTTTATACCATTCGTGAAGGGGCAAGACAAAGAAAATTCCTTCACGTACATATCTTCTAAAAGTTATCATCTAGTGGTCTTAGTAGCAAACAAACCAAGATTCCCATAAACATTTAGACAACAAGTCTTATTCATAAAGCCAACAATAATACTTTCAGTCCAATGTCCCGAATTACAGTCCTTGAAATGTCTCAAGAAAGTTTCTTTAAGTGTACATTTCTTCATGTGTCAGGAATTTTCCCATCTTTGGCTTTTATGTTCTTCAGAGTCCCGTGATCGCCTCCCTTGTCCAGATGTCCTCGTTACTTTTCTCTTATCTTGCAGTGCTTGTTTCTAAAGAGAACTCAAAAGAAGTTTTTAGTAATGTTTCCCAGGCCCCCAAGGTTGCTTTCTGTTTTAGCTGATCTGTCATAAAAGTGTCTGATTATTATATTATGAGTTCAGTGAAAACCCACTTTATAAATGTTAACTTAGAGTTTTAACTATTGAATTAAGTAAAAACCTTAACATTAATCTTTATCCTAAGTCAGTGAAAACAGTGTTATAAATCACCTACATAACTCCTAGATAAGTGTTAGAACTTTTAACGAATTCATGATGAACTTACTATAAACTTGTGCTTCTAGCCGGGCTCGGTGGCTCAGCCTGTAATCCCGCGCTTTTGGGAGGCTGAGGTGAGTGGATTGCCTGAGCCCGTGGGTTCGAGACCCGCCTGGGCAGCGAGACCTCATCTCTACAATAAATCAAAAAATCAGCTGGGCGTGATAGTGCATGCCTGTAATTCCAGCTCCTTGGAAGGCTGAGGCGGAAGGATCGCCGGAGCCCAGCAGGTCGAGGCTGCGGTGGCCGGGAGCGGCCACTGCACTCCAGTCTGGGCAACAGAGTGAGACTCCAACTCAAAAAAAAAAAAAAAACAAAAAAAACTTGTGCTTCTAAAAATCCTTATGTCTAAACACTAAACTACATAATTCTAAATCAAATAAGGAGTGGATATACTTATATCATTTATTACTTAAGCAATATCTAATAAATTATAACCAAGTGAAGGAAAGCATTCTTGATGTGCTTCAGAGTTTAACCCTTGCATATGTTAGAAAAGGCCAAACAGCATAGTGGGAAATGGAAAAATAAACCCTGACATTTCCAGGTTAGCTGTGAGTACTTCACATAAACATGCCATTTTCTTCTTCCACGACTACACAGAGTTCTTCGGTGGTATCAAACAGCAAAGGTGGAAGACAGAAGGGCCTCAATTTCCTGGGTTCGCCCTGTGGCCTGGGGTCTTCGGCCCACCAGGACCCTGTCAATCAGGTGGGCCTCCAAGGCTGGCTCCCAACATCTTTCTTTCTTCCTTTCTTTCTTCCTTCCTTCCTTCTTTCCTTCCTTCCATCCTTCCTTCCTTCCTTCCTTCCTTCCTTCCTTCCTTCCTTCCTTCCTTCCTTCCTTCGTTCCTTCCTTCCTTTCTTTCTTTCGAGTGAGAGTCTCACTCTGTCACTCAAGCTGGAGTGCAGTGGCACGCTCATGACCACCGCAGCCTCGACCTGCTTGGTTCAGGCGATCCTTCTGCTTCAGCCTTCCAAGTAGCTGGAATTACAAGCGTGCCCTATGATGCCCAGCTAATTTTTTGATTTATTGTAGAGACAAGGTCTTGCCAAGTTGCCCGGGCTGGTCTCGAACACCTGGGCTCTGGCATTCCTCTCGCCTCAGCCTCCCAAAGTGCTGGGATTAAAAGTTTGAACCACGACGTCCAGCCACTTTGGCCTTCTTGATGTTCCTCAAACAAAGCAAGAAAATACTACCCCTGGCATTTGCACTTGCTGCTCTCTCTCCCCCAGATCTTCACAGGATCACTCCCTCACTTCAGACTAGAGCTCATAACTGCACTCAGAACCCAACACACTTCTTTCATGCTGCTTTTTATTCATAGCACTTCTCACTCATTAGTATTATTTTATGGATGTGTATGTTTATTGCCTACCTTGCCCACTAAAGTGCAAGTACCATGAGGCAGAGACTTGACATATCTTGCTTACCATGTATCTCCAGCACCAAAACTGCCCAGCACATTGTAGGTGCTCAATAAGTATTGCTACATAAATGAATATTAACAACAGTCACTTTGGGGACAAAGGGCTGGAAAAGAGAGAGATGGTCTTTCTTTTTCTTTCTTTCTTTTTTTTTCTTTTTGAGTTGTCGCCCAGGCTGGAGTGCAGTGGCACACTCACGGCCACCCCAGCATCGACCTGCTGGCTCCAGCGATCCTTCTGCTTCAGCCTTCTAAGTAGCTGGAACTACAGGTATGTGCTACTATGACCAGTTAATTTTTTGATTTATTGTAGAGATGTGGTCTCACCATGTTGCCCAGGCTGGTCTTGAACCCCCAGGCTCAGGCAATCCTCTCGCCTCGCCTCCCAAAGTACTGGGATTACAGGCTGAGCCACTGCACCTGGTCATATATTTCTATACTTTTAAGAGGGATTATAAACAATATTTTTATTATTTTTTTAGAAAAATAGAGTTTATTTAGAAAGTAAGAGAGAGAGAGAAGAGAACTTTCACCTCTCCAAGGTAGGAGAGTAGGCTAGAGCTTAGGAAACATGACTGTGATCCACACTAGAGACTAGTAAGGCATGGCCAACAGTATTTAAAAAAAAAAAAATGAAAGCCGGGCTTGGTGGCTCAGCCTGTAATCCCACGCCTTTGAGAGGGTGAGGTGAGTGGATTGCCTGAGCCCGCGGGTTCGAGACCCGCCTGGGTAGGTGAGACCTCATCTCTACAATAAATCAAAAAATCAGCCGGGCATGGTAGCGCATGCCTGTAATTCCGGCTACTCAGAAGGCTGAGGCGGAAGGATCGCCGGAGCCCAGCAGGTCGAGGCTGCGGTGGCCGGGAGCAGCCACTGCACTCCAGTCTGGGCGACAGAGTGAGACTCCAACTCAAAAAAAAATAAAAATAAAAAACGAGATCTGAGGGCCTGCAATATTTATTTATTTATTTGTTTATTTATTTATTTATTTATTTTTCGAGAGGGTATTGCTCTGTCACTTAGGCTGGAATGCAGTGGTATGAACATAGCTCACTCAGCTTTGACCTCCTGGGCTCAGGATTTCTTCTGCCTCAACCTCTTGAGTAGCTGAGACTATAGACATATGTCACCACACCCAGCTGATTATTATTATTATTTTTAAAATTTTTTGTAGAGACAGAGTCGTGCTATATTGTCCAGGCTAGTCTCAAACTCCTAAAGGGTTCTGCAATTTAAATGTTCTCTTCTCTCATCCCTGCAAGTTCTTATATGTAGTGCTTTTCAGAAAAAAATAACAGAATCTAGGTAGGTGTTAGGAGAACTAATGTTGGAGAAGTATAACACTCAGGTTGAGTAATAAGCTAATCTTCCCACTGTGTTATGCATATGAGATGGCTAAGACATTTTTATTTTCTCAGCAAGGAGAGGTGATTCACAACAGGGAGCTTGAACAAAAATACTTTTAGATTCAAGAGATTTGCTTTATATTATATTATTCTATTAAAACTCTCTTTAGAAGTTTCATTTATTGTTTTATTTTATTTTATTTTTCCTCCCCTCCCCCTTTCCCCCTATTGTTTTATTTTTTAAAATAGAGCATTTTTTGGCAGGGTGTGGGGTGGCTCATGCTTATAATTCCAGCACTTTGGGAGGCTGAGGTGAGAGAATTGTCTGAGTCCACAGGTTTGAGACCAGCTTGGGCAATTTGGTGAGACCTCATCTCTACAATAAATCAAAAAATTAGCTGTGTGTGGTGGCATGTGACTATAGTTCCAGCTACTTGGAAAGCTGAAGTGAAAGGATCACCTGAGTCTAGCAGGTCAAGGCTTTGGTGGTCATGAGCGTGCCACTGCACTCCAGCCTGGATGACAGAGTGACACTCCAACTAAAAAAAAAAAGAACATTTTCATTTATTTTTTACGGACACGAGGTCTTGCTATGTTGCCCAGATTGATCAAACTCCTTGACTCTAGTGATCCTCCTTCTTTGGCTTCTTAAAGTGCTAGGATTATAGGCCTGAGCTACCATGCCAGTATAATAACAGGGCATTTTAAAATGAAAATGTGGCCAGGCATGATGGTTTACACCAGCCTAGGCCTCATAGTGAAGCCCTTTCTCTATTTCTTAAAAAAAAGGAGAAAATGTGAACTGACCTCATCAACAGGAGGATGCAGTGTGGTGCTTCTGTCCTTCATCTGTCACCCAATCCTTAGAAAACCATGCTGCATAAAGTCAACAACAGGTAAATGTTTGCTGAATGAATGAACGCAGGTCAAGGCCGCGGCCATGAGCGTGCCATTGCACTCCAGACGGGGCAACGGAGTGAGACACTGACTAAAAAATAAATAAATTAAAAAAATAAAAATAAAGTGATGCCCCTGATCTCACCACACAGAAATGAAGACATTGAAAACACTGGGATCAAGTCCACACTCCTGAGGTCTGCGGTGGACACTAAGAAACTATTCATAAAATTCTGGGAGAAGTGAAAATGGTATTAGAAAGGACACTACTTTTTCTGGCCAGAGAATAGCTCCTGTTTGTTGTACCATAAACACACCTAGGTGGAGAACACAGCCTCTTTTTCTTCCCAGTTAACCTCACACAGTTTAGTCAGCACAGGCACCATTTCCTTAGAAATTTCCCTCACTGACTGAGCACCGTGGCTCATGCCTATAATTCCAGCACTTTGAAAGACTGAGGTGAGAGGACTGCCTGAGTCCACTGGTTCAAGACCAGACTGAGCAACTTGGTGAGACCTCATCTCCACAATAAATCAAAAAAATTAGCCAGGCGTGGCGGTGAGTGCCTATAGTTCCAGCTACTTGAAAGGCTGAGGAGGAAGGATCGCCTGAGTCCAGCAGGTCAAGGCAGCGGTGGCTGGGAGCCTGCCACTGCCCTCCAGCCTGGGTGACAGAGTGAGACGCCAAAAAAAAAAAAAGAAAGAAAGAAATGTCCCTCCCTTCCCCTTGGGCCTAGGTACTCAGCTCTTTGAAGCCCTCACACACAGCCTGCCACAGAATCTAAGCCTTTATTGCTTTTTTCCAGTCATCTTTACTTTATATTCCCACCTGTCACACCACCAGAAGAAAAAAAAAGTAAATAAAGACATTTCTTTATCTGGTTTGTCTTAGAATCAAAAGGAGGAGGGACTAGGACAGATAAGTATTTAATTTGCCCTACAGTCAATAAGGGGGAGGAATTAAGGTAGATAAATATTAACTTTGTCCTATATTTAAAAGAGGAGTGGTTAAGGTAGATACATAATGATAATATTTTAGGTAGATCAACAGAAATCTTGTGTTTATTTTCCCCAAACTAAATGCACAATAATGGGATGGTATCATAAAGATAAGTCAAGGAGTTTTGAGGTTTGCCCTTTCCTCCCACACTGCTGTTCCTCCTGGTAACCTTCAACTCAGGAAAAATGCTTCCTACGGTGATTCAGAAAAAGACAACCCAAGGCTCTTCTTTTAATTTCAAAATATATTTTCTTTTTTTTGAGTTGGAGTCTCACTGTCGCCCAGACTGGAGTCCAGAGGCTGCTCCCGGCCACCGCAGCCTCGACCTGCTGGGCTCTGGCGATCCTTCCGCCTCAGCCTTCCAAGTAGCTGGAACTACAGGCGCGCGCTACCATGCCCAGCTAATTTTTTTGATTTATTGTAGAGATGAGGTCTCGCCTGCCCAGGTGGGTCTCGAACCCGCGGGCTCAGCAATCCACTCACCTCAGCCTCCCAAAGGCGCAGGATTACAGGCTGAGCCACCGAGCCCGGCTTCAAAATATGTTTTCACAGCCCATGGCAGAGACAATAGCTTTAGGGGCAGTAACCAATCCAATTCTTGGCCTGAGCACTAGACAAGTAGAACACCCACCCATACTAGACCAAGATCCCACAGGCCAGGGAAAAACAGAGAGTTGGAGGGTGAGCAATGGAGTGAATCACCGCTGTGGGTCTCTGAAAGGGAGTCCTGTGCCTTGATCATTACCCAGTGAGGGGTAGGCATGGGAGGAGAGGATGTGGGAAAAGAACCCCCAGGTAAGTGGGAGGACTTTGGAGTAGGGGAAGGAAAGCTGAGGTCAGTCATTTTCTGGGGAGCCCAGGAAAAGCAAGGTGGTCTTTGCACATTCCCACATCACATGTATGGTGACTACAGCCATCTGCAGCAAACCTGCACCTGTCCAGTGGGCTTTAATAATGTCCTGTCCTTTAGAGCAGTTAGTTATTGGCTGCAGAAGCTTTGCAGTGAGGACAGGGGAAACTGGAGAATGTGGAGGGATGCTTTGGAAACACATCCAGATGTGTTCTCATGTTCTCTAATGTCAAGTCATTTCCCTTCAGCCTTCCACCTATTAAGTCAGGAAGGAGGTGCACACCACCTGAGCAAAACAAGGGTCATTACTCTGCTTTAGGCCTCAACTCTGGCTTCTGTTTTGGGTTCCTAGCAGTGATTTTGAATGTTAGGCCT
Source organism: Carlito syrichta (assembly GCF_000164805.1). Taxonomy (NCBI): domain Eukaryota; kingdom Metazoa; phylum Chordata; class Mammalia; order Primates; family Tarsiidae; genus Carlito; species Carlito syrichta. The sequence goes on from NW_007245876.1 coordinate 472,614, forward strand.
AGCTCAGAAAGAAAAAAGTTCCTTAAGCTTAGGGTGACACATGTCTGGCTGTCTGTTGCCCCACATTATTATTTAAAAGTGCCCCCTTTTGAGCTGGGCACAGTGGCCTGCACCTATAGTTCCAGCTACTTGGAGGCTGAGGCAAGAGGATTGTTTGACCCCAGGAGTTCAAGTCCAGCCTAGGCAACATGGTAGACCTTATTTCCTAAGTAAAGTGCCTTATTTGGATCTTTTTGGGGGTTAAAATATTCTAATTTTTTTTTTGTGATAGCTACATCACTCTGTGCATTTTTCAAGACTCATCAAACTGGACATTCTAAAATGGGTGAATTTTATTGTATGCAAATTACACTTCAAAGTTTTTTTGGGGGGTGTAGTCAGGGTCTCACTTTGTCACCCAAGCTGGAGTGCAGTGGCATGCTCACAGTCACCACAGTCTCGACCTGCTGGGCTCAGGTGATCCTTCTACCTCAGCTTTCCAAGAAGCTGGAATACAGCATGTGCCTCCACACCTGGCTAGTTTTCTGAATGATTGTAGAGAGGAGGTCTTGCCAAGTTGCCCAGGCTGGTCTTGAACCCCTGGGCTAATTCTCTCTCCTCTGCTTCCCAAAGTGCTGGAATTACAGGTGTGAGCCACCATGCCTGGCTTCAAAGATTATTTTTTAAAATGACACAAAATGCTGAAACCAGTGATTGGAAGTTTAGTGAAGAACAAAATATTATATCATCTCAAAGTATCTCCTTCAAATTGCTCATTAATTACAAAAAGAAAATAGTAATTTTTCTTTTTTTCTGTTTATCTATATTTTTCCTAGCCACTAGATAACCAGGGAAAAATAGCAATTTTTCAATGGATACTGAACTCCTTAACCAAAGGATGGTGTTAATGGACATCACCTTTACCAAGTAATCAAAGCTAATCACCAATGATGGGACAAAAATTAGGCACATGCTATGATGCCACATCTCCTTTGTTGTGTTCTTGATTTTTTAAAAATGCAGGCCAGGCTCGGTGGCTCAGCCTGTAATTTCAGCACTTTGGGAGGCCAAAGCGAATGGACTGCCTGAGCTCCTGGGCTCGAGACCAACTGGGGCAATTTGGCGAGACCACATTTCTACAATTAAAAAAAAAATTTAGCCGGGTGTGGTAGCACAGGCACCTGTAGTTCCAGCTATTTGGAAGGCTGAGGTGGAAGGACCACTGAAGCTCAGCAGGTCAATGCTGGAGTGGCCGTGAGCGTGAGTGCCACTGCACTCCAGTCTGGGAGGTGGAATGAGACTCCAACTCAAAAAAAAAAAAGTTAAACATGCAGTACCATTTAACTCAGTAATGCCACTCCTAGGTGAATATCCAAGAGAATTAAAAACTGACATCCAAACAGGGCTTGGTGGCTCAGCCTGTAATCCCGCACCTTTGGGAGGCTGAGGTGAGTGGATTGCCTGAGCCCGCGGGTTTGAGACCCGCCTGGGCAGCGAGACCTCATCTCTACAATAAATCAACAAATCAGCTGGGCGTGGTAGCGCATGCCTGTAATTCCGGCTCCTCAGAAGGCTGAGGCTGAAGGATCGCTGGAGCCCAGCAGGCGAGGTTGCAGTGGCCAGGAGCGGCCACTGCACCCCAGTATGGGCGACAGAGTGAGACTCCAACTCAAAAAAAAACAAAAAAAAAACAACAACAAAAACTGACATCCAAACTCACATTAGTATACAAATGTTTACAGCAATTTTATTCACAATAGCCAAAAGGTAAAAACAGCTCCCTAGTTTAGAAGCAGTCAGGCAGGTTTTCTTAGGCAGGTCTAAATTAAAATAGGGGCCAGGCGTAATTGTTCACTCCTACAATCCCAACATTTTGGGAGGCAGATATGGGCAGATTGCTCGAGCCCAAGAGTTTGAGACCAGCCAGGGCAATACAGTGAAATCTTGTCTCTACAAAAAATTAAAAAATATCAGCCAACCATGGTGGCCCATACTTGTAGTCCCAGCTGCTGGGGATGCTAAGGTAGAAGGATGACCTGAGCACAGGAAATTGAGGCTGCTATGAGCTGTGATCATTGTTTTCTTTTTTTTTTTTTTAAGTTGGAGTCTCACTCCATCGCCCAGACTGGAGTGCAGTAGCACTCTCATACCCACTCCAGGGTTAACCTGCTGGGCTCCAGCGATCCTTCTGCCTCAGCCTTCCAAGTAGCCAGAACCACAGCTGCATGCTACCACACCCGGCTAATTTTTGATTTATTGTAGAGACAAGGTCACGCCAAGTTGCCCGGGCTGGTCTCGAACCCATGGCTTCAGGCAATCCACTCACCTGGGCCTCCTAAAGTGCTGGGATTACAGGCTGAGCCACGGAACCTGGCCAAGCTGTGATCATTGTGATCATGCCATTGCACGCCAGCCTGGTGACAGAGTGAAACCCTGACTCAAAAAAATAAAATAAAATAAATATATATATATATATATATATATATAATATAATTAATTAAAATAGGTTAAGCTATGAAGGAAAAATGAAACAGGCGAAAAAAAATCTTTAAATAAATAAATACAATAGGGCAAGCATTCAGACATCTTTCTTATCTGTACATGACCTTCTCTCAATTGACCAGGCATTTCAGACCTGACCACCTTATGGGTTGGAATGTGAACTACCAGTGCAGTAAATCACAGAAATAGTAGGGAATTACCCAAAACACAGACATGATGTTCTAAGAAAAGCTCAAATCTAGTTAGACAGTAATTGTAGTTGTTTAGAAGGTTCATGTGACCTTAAAAGGTTGAGAGATGGTAATCAAAACTCATGATCAGATACCTGCAACCCTCTCCTCTTAGCTCATGATTTGCTTAATCATCTTTGTAAAAGTATATAAAGCTTCTTGTCAGAGGGAAACGTGTCCTTTCTCTTAGAGCACCCATGCTTCTCCTTGAGCATGCCCCTTTTCTTTCTAATAATTTCTTAAACTATACTTTGGATTCACTCTGAAATTATTTTCAGTGGCAAAATCAAGAACCCTTGAAGCAACACACAGCACCCACCCTGCATCATCTCTGGCACCTAATATGGGTTGTGAGAAGCTTAGCAACTGCCATTGCCCCATGATTTGTGAATAAAGCCATAGTCTCTCAATCTCCTCTCAGTCTCTGCTTCCACTTTCACTCTTCCTTTTCAGAACCTACAGAATCTCTCCCTGTCCTCATGTTTCTGCTCCCTCCTGCCAGGTTACTGGCCAACCTCAAACAGAGGCTATTAGAGGTGGGAAGGGGCCTGACCCCTGCACTGTATAGAATGGAGACATGAGCGATCCTTTCTGAAAGAAGGCACAGTGGAAATGAAGAAGGCAAGTTTCATTCTGAGTAGTGACCCGAAAGCCCCCTTTCATCTTTCATGCTTTATTCATACTTGAACAGTCAAATTATTTTCCTTTTTTTTTTTTAGAGATGAGATTTTGCCAGGTTGGTCACAAATTATTCTTATTTTCAAATGCTGACATGTTATTTGGAAGTGAATTTGTCTCTAAAGTTTTGAGCCTTGTACAAGATAAATTACAATTAATTGTTTGTCCTTGTGAAACTGTTGAGGGTTTTGACCATATAGACTTTGAGAATGTCTGTGAGGGCTTTTTTTTACACTTATGTTTCATTGAATAAATTGTCCAGGCAAACAGAAATGTAGGCACTGACACAGAACAGTAATATCAGAAAGACCATGAAAAAAGAGGAGTTTCTACCGGGCACAGTGGCTCATACCCGTAATCCTTGCACTTTGGAAGGCAGAGACGAGAAGATTGCCTGAACCCAGGGTTTCAAGACCAGCCTGGGCAACTTGGCCAGACCTCGTCTCATGATAAATAAAAAAATTAGCCAGGTGTGGTGGCACTTGCCTGTGGTTCCAGCTACTTGGAATGCTGAGGTGGAAGGATTGCCTGCGGTGGCCTTGAGCAAGCCACTGCACTCCAACCTGGGCAACTGTGAGACTCCGCCTCAAAAAAAAAAAAAAAAAGGAGTTCCTTAGATATAACTATAGATACCATTGGTTAAGGGATTCTGCTGACTTACAGAAAAAGGCTGCCTATGCCATTCTAATTCACTTTTTAAAACAAGCATTCTGGGAACTAGATAGTGCAGAAAACTATTTTAAAGCCCATACTTAAACTTCACATCCTGCAACTTTATCAAATACACTGAAGGCACATAAAGCTTATGCACAGCACTGGAAGTAAATGCTCCCTTGGGACATGATGAGCCCTATTTTTCACATTATTGCTAGATGACACCATTGTTTACTATGTGTGGTTTACTGAGAGGTTTTTGTTGTTGTTGTTGTACTTGTTTTGTTTTTTGAAAAGGAAGTCTGGTTACTTTACTTCATCTGGCTGACTTCTATGAGACAGATAAAGCCTTAGACACTGGATGCTGTTTGTATGGTGTGGTAAGTCATGGAAACTAGCCATTCCTGTCTGAATGCCCATACCTCATGACTCCTTCTCTGAAAGCACCATGCCAAGCTTTCTTTTGTGTTGTCCAGCCCCTCTTTTTTTTTTTTTTTGAATTGAATTCTCACTTTGGCACCCAGACCCAGGCTGAAGTGTAGTGGCACTCTGACTGCCACTGCAGCCTTGAATTGCTGGGCTCAGAGGATCCTTTTGCCTCAGTCTTCCAAACAGCTGAAACTACAGGCACACACCACCATGCCCAGCTAATTTTGTGATTTATTGTAGAGACAAGGTCTCGCCAAGTCACCCTCCTAGGCTGGTCTCAAACCCCTGGGCTCAGGCAATCCTCTTGCCTCTGCCTCCCAAAGTTTACAGGCGTGAGCCACTGCACCTGGCTGAGACCCTCTTAAAATGAAATTCAGTGATATATAGGGTCTGCCTGATCACAATTGAAAATGGGTGGGAGCAGACCATTTAACTAAATTTTATTCTCTTACACTTTAAAAACAGCCTTGAATAGAGAGATGACCTGTGTGTCTTAGTGGTCTGAGGTTTATATATAAAGTAACTTCAAATGGCATTGTTGGAAAGCCTCTGATTAAACCTCATTTGTGTAAAGTATTATTCATGGGCAAGAAGCAGAAAGGTATGACCAAAAGTTTTTGGTTTGCTGCCTTAAGTCATAAGGCACTCATAGGAAACCCTGCGCAAGCAGTCACAAGGGGACCTGAGGATGCTTGCATGCCCAGGGACCATCAGAGACCCAGGAGTACCTGGCATAACTAATTATGGCCCTCATCTTTTTCAGAATTTTTTTTGAGAAACATGAACATGCTTAGTTCTCATTCCAAATCTATGCATTCAAGGGTTCAAAAGCAAAATTCAGAATTTTTCCTTGAGGAACACAAACAGGAACATGAGTAATACTCAATCTGTAGCCTCAGATTCTACTTTAGGTCATACTTTAAAGAATTGGGAGGATTTCAAGTTAGATAGTTTAAAACAAAAGAAGTTAATATATTATTGTAACGAGGCCTGGCCTTGATAGGAACTAACACAAAAGACTCCAGGCCGAAGGAGTAGCCCAAACCCAGAGCTAGATATGAGCAGGAGTTTATTACAGCCCCACCAACTTCGTGCTTTTCCTCAGGTGAGCCTGACAAGGTTCTGCTAGGCATCAGATCAGATCTCCCACTTTGGGCCAATAGTTCCTGATTTATTCTGAGCTGGTTTTCACTTCCTAGAAAACTGTTTGGGATTCAAAGATTTCATTCTAATATGCATCCTACAGGGCCCTCTCCATGCCTTTTCTCCCTTTCCCAGGAAAAAGAAATAAAAGGAGACTAAATCCCCTAAAAGAGAGGGAAGGTGAAAAAACAGGCCCCCTTAGCCACCCTAGCTGGTTTTATGTTTGAGAGAAGACATGTCAGGTTTTCTCAAACCCCAGCTGGTTATATATTATGTCCTCTTTTTGTGCACACGAAAATGAACGGGCAAAGAAAACTCAAAGCTCAAATGGTTAACCTACAGCTATAGGGTTAAATAGATAGAGTTTTCTAAATTTCTCTACCTACTTTTTTTTTTTTTGAGTCAGAGTCTCCCAGACTAGAATGCCGTGACATGCTCACGGCCACTGCAGCCTCAACCTGGCGATCTTTCTACCTCAGCCTTCCAAGCAGCTGGAACTACAGGCATGCACCACACACCCAGTTAATATTTTGATTTTTTTTTTTTTTTTTGGTAGAGATAAGGTCTCCCTAGATTGCCCAGGCTAGTCTTGAACCCCTGGGAGCTCAGGCAAGCCTCTCACCTCTGCATCCCAAAGTGCTGGGACTATAGGCATGAACTACCATGCCCTGCCTCTACCAACTTCTCTCTCTTTTTTTCCTTTTTTTTTTAATCTTAAAGATGTGGGGTACAATTCAAGGTTAGATATACAAATGTTCATTATGCAGGTACCCTTGTTGATGAGGTGTGCCACCCCTTCCTCAGGCAGATTCACACTGCTGCCAATCCCACTCCCTCCCCCCACCTCCCAGCAGTTTCCGCTATCAATCCTTTTCTTATAGTATTACAATAGTTGTTCAAGGTCCGCTTATGAGTGAGAACATGTGATATTCAGTTCATTGATTCTGTGAAAGATCACTCAGTATTATAGACTCTTAAGTCCATCCGGGTTACTGTGAAGTTCATGATTTTGTTCTTCTTTAAGGCTGCATAACATTTCACTGTGCATATGTACCACATTTTTTAAACCCAATCCTCTTTTGATGGGCAGCATGGTTGGTTCCATGTTCTTGCTACTGTGAACAAAGCTGCTATAAACATATGTGCACAGGTATCTTTTTTATAGAATGATTTGAGTTCTTCTGGGTATATTCCCAGTAGGGGGATTGTAAGGGGCGTATGGAAGGTCGATTTTTAGATCTTTTAGGAATTGCCACACTGTTTTCTACAGAGGCTGTACTAGTTTACACTCCCACCAACAATGTAGAAGTGTTCCCTTTCCCCCACATTCTCTTCAGCATCTGTTGTTTTTTGAGTTATTGATGATAGCCATCCTGACTGGAGTTAGGTGGTATCTCAGTGTAGTTTTAATTTGTATTTCTTTGATGACTAGTGAGGCTGAGCATTTTTTCATGTATCTGTTGGCTGCTTGTATGTCTTCTTTTATGAAACAAACAAATGGAAAAAGATTCCATGTTCATGGATTAGAAGAATCAACATTGTTAAGATGTCCATTTTACCCAAGGCAATCTACAGATTTAACACAATACCCATTAAATTACCAGCGGCAATCTTCTCAGACCTGGAAACAACAATACTAGAATTCATATGGAAACATAAACGACCACGAATCACCAAAACAATCCTCAGCAAAAAAAAGCAGAGCATGAAGTATCACACTCCCAGACTTTAAACTTTATTATAAAGCTACAATAATCAAAACAGCCTGGTATTGGTACAAGAACAGTCATATAGACCAGTGGAACAGCATAGCGATTCCAAGAAGCAAAGCCTCAATTTCTCAACCAATTCATCTTCAACAAAGCCTCCACCACCAACGACTGAGGAGAGGAGAACCTATTTAGTAAATGGTACTGGGAAAACTGACTGACCACATGCAGAAGATTAAAAACAAGATCCCTACCTATCACCATACACAAAAATCAATTCTAAATGGATCAAAGACCTAAATATAAAACCTCAAACTATAAGAACCTTAGAAAATGCAGGAGATACCCTTATGGAAATTGGAACTGGCAACCAATTACAGATCAAAACCCCAAGTGCCTATGCCATAAGAGGTAAGATAGACAAATGGGACATCATCAAACTGACAAGCTTCTGCAAAGCCGAAGAAACCATCAAGAGAGTGGGGAGACAGCCCACAGACTGGGAAAAAATATTTGCCAACTGTAAGTCTGACAAAGGCCTAACATCTAGGATCTACAAGGAGCTCAAACTGTGCTAAAAAAGAAAAAAACAAACAGCAAAAGATATGATCAGACACTCATCTTTTCTGCCTGTTTTGAATCTGCTGTTTACTAAACTACTGATGTTGAGATAAAACTCACTGTTTCAAGGTTACCTAGAATTTTTGTTTCCTTATACAGTTCAGTGAATTCTGGTTAAATGTAAACCTTAAATACTCATTTGAAACTGAAAAAAACGAATAATTTTGTCTAAGTCAAAGCTTATTTAAAGGCTAATTCAAATTATAAATTTTAAAAAGTTATCTATGAAAGAATATTTTACAAAGTAGGAGAGAAAGATGTGATGAAAGGTTATAAAGAAAAAGAATTCTTTTATGTGAGAAAGAATCTTGTATGGTAAATTTTTGTCCTGAAATAAAATGGCTGGTTATTTGGGAAAAAATAAAATATAGGGCAAAACAGAAAGTTCAAGAATGTTGTAGATTGTCTGTGTAAACAATGATAAATTTTGTAAAAGGAATTTATAAAAGAAATTTTATAAGCGACCAAATTTGCTAAAGGGGATTATTTAGTTATTTTTATTTTTTTATTTTTTGTGTTGGAGTCTCACTCCGTCGCCCAGACTGGAGTGTAGTGGCCGCTCCTAGCCACCGCAGCCTAGACTGCTGGGCTCTGACAATCCTTCCGTCTCAGCCTTCCAAGTAGCTGGTACTACAGACATGCACTACCATGCCCAGCTGATTTTTGATTTATCGTAGAGATGAGGTCACGCCAAGTTGGCCAGGCGGGTCTCGAACCCTCAGGTTCAGGCAATCCACTCACCTCTGCCTTCCAAGGCGCGGGATTACAGGCTAAGCGACCGGAGCCCCCGAGCCCGGCTTATTTAGTTATTTTTTACAAATTAAACATTAATATCAAAAGCACACTGATGCTGGGCCAAAATGTAATTATATCAAAGTAGCAGTGTTTTCTTAAAGCATTGATCTACCCTTTAATAGAAATTGTAAAGGGTTAAAAAAGTGTTTATAAGAGGTCAAACCAATTAAAATTAGATTAATTTGGTTATAAGGTTTTATTAAAATTAACTTCAATGTTACTAATACACTCATACAAAGATAAAATTTACTATTCTCTTTTAAACAAGATTGGTGAGTACTTTCAAAAGATAACAGAAGGTTTTTGTTTACTTTTTAAGGAAACTACAAAAAAAAAAATTGTAAAGAGATGGATTCAGTTGGCCCCCTGCTGACTTTCTTAGACCAAACTGCTTAAGGAAATGAATCTCCTCTATCAAAGAGTCAGGTTTTTGTTTTTTAAATCTTTGAATTCTCATTTTGGCTAAATGAATAACTATTTCACAATGACCTGTAATCCTGTGTTGCTATATCATGCTTTTAAAACCTTTGTTATTTAACAAACTTTTCAATATAAATATTTCATGTCCTCAATTCAGTCTTTCTGACCTTAAAAAATAATTCTTTTAATTATTAGGTTTCCCCGAAATCCAAGAAGACAGCTAATTCATTTGGTATATTAAAAATCACACAGAAAGCATTGTCAAATATGAAAAAGTGTTTAATTTTTCTTGAGTTATATTTCTGTGCATTATTGGCATGTGTTCCAAGATTATATAACATTCCTGTTATTCTGACATGTCTTAGCACATGTTATCAATAGTAATGGTTTTATGTTAAATTGTTATATGCTACAGAATAACCAAATTTTCTTGTCAATTGTGTCTATGACAACGGCTCTGCTAAAACTTTTGTCATTTAAAATTATTGTTTTACTTTGACCTTTTTCAATAAGTGGTTTATAATCAGCTTATAAGACTCTAACAAGTGCTATTCAGTACCAACTATGCCATTAGACTAGGCGAGAAGATTGCCTGATCCCAGGGGTTTGAGACCAACCTGAGCAACTTGGTGAGATGTCATCACTACAATAAATTTTTTTAAAAAATTAATCAGATATGTGTGCAACTATAATTCCAGCTACTTGGAAGGCTGAGGTGGAAGAATCTCTTGAGCCCAGCAGGTCAACAGCTAGAGGCTGTGGTGGCTGCAAGCATGCCACTGCACTCCAACCTGGGCGACAGAGTGAGACTCCAACTCAAAAAAAAAAAAAAAAGACATCTTATTTAAGGTATTGCTGATTCTTTTTGTTTTGCTTTTCAGTTGAAAAAAGCTTTTCTCCATGAGCTATTAACAGCTTTTGATAAATGAGGAAAGTGTGCTCTTGTGAGCAAAATTTGAAACATATATCTTTCTCTCTACCTAATTTCTCCAGAATTTGAAAGCTACTTATGAGTATTGATTTATAACAGGATGGTTATTTGCATAAGTTCACTAAGAATCTGTTTTCTTTTGTAGCAGGATGTGGTTTGAAATGTTGGTTATTTTGCCAAGGCTTTGACTGGAATGACATTTCAGAGAAGACTGCTTTGAGAAATTAAGGTTGAGATCTATAAAGAGCTTATTAAAAAAAAAAAAAAAAAGCCCCTAGAAAGGCTGACCTGGTAACTTTTCAACTCTGCAGGGCTTCTGATCTGTAGTAGGTAAAGAAGTTTGCTTACTAACAGGCCCAGGAAGTTACTTGGAACCTCAAAGAGAGGACTTTACCAAATTCGCACAAGTATTTACAGGCAGATCCTTGATTGGGCTCAGAGACCTTTGGAAATCTAATCTGAGATTCCTTATGGAAACAGTTTCAAAAAAACCAATTTTAAAAAAAGAAACCTACATGGCAAATTGGCTGGGCATGGTAGCTCACGCCTGTAATCCCAGAACTTTGGCAGGCCAAGGTGGGAGAATTGCTTGAATCCAGTAGTTCAAGACCATCCTTGGGCAATAGAGCAAAACCTTGACTGTACAAAAAAAATCAAAAAATTAGCCAGGCGTAGTGATGCCTGCCTGCTGTCCCAGCTATTTGGGAGGCTGAAGCAGAATTATCACCAAAGTCCAGAAGGTGGAGACAGTGGTGAGCAGTGATTGTGCCACTGCACTCCAGCCTGGGCTACAGAGTAAAGAATGAGACCCTGACTCAAAAAAAAAATAAAAATAAAAATAAATAAATAACTTATATGGCAAATAATTATTCCTGCTGTACTTTATGCAAATAAGCTATATATAATAAGTCTAAATCTTATTTTGTAAACAAATTGGTCCTAGTATGATTTGTCTTTAGTAGAAATGGAGAACTGGAATGAGAAAAAATTACATTTCAAAAGAAATTATAGTACACCTGTTATTAGAATTCATTTGTCCGTTATTTTTGAGTTTTTGTTATTTTCTTTTCTTTTTTTTTTTTTCCGAGTTGTAGTCTCACTCTGTCGCCCAGACTGGAGTGCAGTGGCCGCTCCCGGCCACCGCAGCCTCGACCTGCTGGGCTCCAGCGATCCTTCCGCCTCAGCCTTCCGAGTAGCCGGAATTACAGGCATGCACTACCACGTCCGGCTGATTTTTTGATTTATTATAGAGATAAGGTCTCGCTGCCCAGGGGGTCTCGAACCCACCGGTCAGGCAATCCACTCACCTCAGCCTCCCAAAGGCGCAGGATTACAGGCTGAGCCACCGAGCCCAGCAGTTTCTGTTATTTTCTAAATTTAAACTGCATCCTGAAGTCTTTTCTAGCTACAAGTCTCCAGAATGACAATTTTTCTTTGACTTAGAATCACTAAGATTTTTTTTTTTTTTTTGAGTTGGAGTCTTACTCTGTCACCCAGACTGGAGTGCAGTGGCTGCTTCCGGCCACTGCAACCTCAATCTCCTGGGCTCCGGCGATCCTTTTGCCTCAGCCTTCCAAGTAGATGGAACTACAGGCACGCACTACCACGTCCGGCTGATTTTTTTGATTTGTTGTAGAGATGAGGGCTTGCCAAGTTGCCCAGGCGGGTCTCGAACCCGTGGGCTCAGGCAATCCACTCACCTCGGCCTCCCAAAGTGCTGGGATTACAGGCTGAGTCACCAAGCCTGGCCCACTAAGAATTTAAAGTGTACTTTTCTTAAAACTCTATAAACAAAAGCAAACTCCGTGCCTGCCTACTAATGTATGAACTTCACCTAAAGTTCACTTTAAATGCCTGGTTCAATCTACAGTCCAGAAGAGTCTGTCAGATTGCCACTGCAACCTGAGACTATGTCAAAAAATTCTAAAAGCTAATTTATGACTAGTTCAGACATTAACCTTTGTTTTTCTTCTGTCTTCATAGAAATGTCTTGTATTAAAGATGTGTTTTAGGTTTATCTACATAACCTATTTTTCTCTTTTTTTTTTGAGTTAGAGTCTCATTCTGTCACCCAGGCTAGAGTGCAGTGGCATTCTCATGGCTACCACAGCCTCCACCTGCTGTTCTCAGGTGATCCTTCCTGTAGCTGGAAGGATCCTTCTAGTAGCTGGAACCACAGGCACGCGCCACCACGCTTGGCTACGTTTTTTGATTTATTGTAGAGATGAGGTCTCACCAACTTGCCTAGGCTAGTCTTGAACCCATGGGCTCAGGCAATTCTCTCACCTCGGCCTTCTAAAGTGCTGGGATTATAGGCGTGAGCCACCATGCCTGGCACCTATTTTTTTTTTTAATGGCCACTTGCAATACCACCTTTAAAGATGAGTCCCAGCTGTTTAATGGGACTGGTACAAGTGGAATACTTTCCTTTGTTATCCTTTGCTGTTCAGCTTTAAACTCAGTTATTCTCTTTCACAGCCACCAACTTAGCTTTTAATATATAAAACTTATAGGAACTTGCTACACTTATGCAAATTCTACTGAGCAAGTCAAAGAAGAGAATTAAAAGAAAATTTATAATAAGGCTTGGTGGGGCCGGATGCGGTGGCTCAAACCTATAATCCCAGCACTTTGGGAGGTGGAGGTGAGAGGATTGCTTGAGCTCAGGGGTTCCAGACCACCTGGGCAACTTGGTGAGACCTTGTCTCTACAATAAATAAATGAATAAAATAAGCTGGGTGTGACAGTGCACACCTGTAGTTCCAGCTATTTGGAAGGCTGAGGTGGAAGGATTGCCTGAGCCCCGCAGGTCGAGGCTGTGGTGGCTGTGACCGTCCCACTATGCTCTGACCTGGGCAACAGAGTGGCTCTGCCACAAAAAAAAAAAAAAAAAATCCTATGTCTTCTTTTGCTTGGGTTACTCCTTTTATCAGACCTATTGCAACAATTATATCTCTATGATTTTCAAGCTATGCTTCTTTAACTGCCTGGTATAATTTGTTTCTTTCAGAATCAAGCAATTTCATGATAATCATTCCAACCTGTGCCTGAGATCAGTGCCACCATTGAGAGCAACCTGGATGCTTTAGATCAGATAGGGAGAGATTTTTTGATCCCTTGATATGTCCCTTGTCAGCTTTGAAGAAGTTACAGAAGATGAAACTTTCTTCCTCTGCAACCCATAGGGGATAAAAAAATATCTGAGGGGGAAGTTGAGGTAGGCACAGTTAACAAAGTTTTGAAATAGATATTTTTCTTAGGCAGGTCTAAATTAAAATAGAGTCAGCATTCAGACATCTTGCTCTTCCATACATGATTTTCATCTGACCAACCAGGCATATCATACTTGACCTCCTTTACAAGATTGATGTGGAACTACCAGTGCAGTAAACAATAGAGAATTACCTAAAACACAGACATGATGTTCTAATAAAAGTCCAAATCTAGTTAGACAGTAACTTTCATTATTTAGAAGGTCCTTGACCCTAAAATATTGAGAGATGGTAATCAAGACTCAAGACTAGATGCCTGTAGCCCTCTGCTCTTAGCTCATAGTTTGCTTAACCATCATTATAAAAGTATTTAAAAGCTGGGCTTGGTGGCTCAGCCTGTAATCCCGCGCCTTTGGGATGCTGAGGTGAGTGGATTGCCTGAGCCCGCAGGTTCGAGACCCGCCTAGGCAGCAAGACCTCATCTCTACAATAAATCAAAAAATCAGCCGGGCATGGTAGCGCATGCCTGTAATTCCAGTTACTTGGAAGGCTGAGGCGGAAGGATCGCCAGGGCTCAGCAGGTCAGGCTACGGTGGCCGGGAGCGGCCACTGCACTCCAGTCTGGGCGACAGAGTGAGACTCCAACTCAAAAAAAAAAAAAAAAAGTATTTAAAGCTTCTTACCAGTGCCTTTCTCTTCAGGCACTTTTTCTTGAGTATGCCCTTTTCTTTCTAACAAATTCTTTCTTAAGTTATTCTTTGGATTTGCTCTGAAATTATTTTCTATGGCAAAATCAGGAACCCACAGAGCAGCATACCACACCCTACCTGGCATAAAATGGATAGGCAAGAGACAGTATATTCATACAACAGAATATCATTCAGCAATAAAAAGAAAAAAGTACTGATACATGCTACAACATGGATAAACTTTTTTTTTTTTGAGTTGGAGTCTCACTCTGTTGCCCAGGCTGGAGTGCAGTGGCACACTCATGGCCACCACAGCCTTGACCTGCTGGACTCAGGAGATATTTCTGACTCAGCCTTCCAAGTAGCTGGAACTACAGGCACACATCACCATGCCCAGCTAATTTTTTGATTTATTGTAGAGATGAGAGGTCTTGCCAAATTGCCCAGTCTGGTTTCGAGCCCGTGAGCTCAGTCAGTCCTTTAACCTCGGCTTCTCAAAGTGCTGGGATTATAGGCGTGAGCTATCATGCCCAGCCTAGGATAAACTTTTAAAACATTATGCTAAGTAAATGAAGGCAACACAAAAGACAACAAATTATATGATTTTATTTGTATGAAATGTCCAATTATATAAAGGCAAAAAGTAGATTTGTAGGTGCCTAGAGCTGAGGAGGATGGGGAAACTTCAGAGTTGCAGTTAAAAATAAAAAATGTCCCTTTGTACAAATACAACTGTTCTGAAACGGACTGTGGTAATGTGTGAACAATTATGTGTATTAAAATTATTGTATTGCACATTTTAAATAGGGGAGTTGTATGATATGTGAATTATATCTCAATAAACACATTTTTGATAAAAAATGTGTTCTCTTTTGTTTTCCAAGGTGTTCCAGTTTCTGTAATAAATTCTATGCTTATCCTATGTAAACTTTGTGTCAAATTCAAAAGCAAGCCTGACTTGACTGTAGAATTTTGCTCTTGAGATAGAAAAAGGTTAGGATATGGAGTAGGGGAAATTTCTGTCAGAGAGATGGAAATCCTGGCCCTTCTGTCCTGGATGAGTGAAGAAAGGAGAAAAGAGCAATCATACCAATAATATCAATAAAAAGAATAATAATAGCTAACATCCATTAAGTACTTACTCGGAGCCAGGTTCTATGTATTAACAGAAAAATCAAACTCAATAAAATATTTTAAAGGGGTTTACTCTGAGACAATATGAGTGACTGCAGACCCAGGGAAAAATACAAACCCAAGAAGCCTTGAATAAGCAGCCCTGAGGCAGTTGGGTCACACATCTGATTTATAAATTTCAGGGATGTAGAAGTTACAGGCAAAGTCATAAATCAACACAGAGACATCATACATCGGTTTGACCCAAAAATGTAAGATATTTTAGAGTGGGACTTACAGGTCATAGGTGGGTTCAGGGATTCATTAATTTGCAGTTGGTTAAAGGAGAAAATTGTGTCTAAAAATTTGGATTCAAATGAAAGGAAAGTTTAAGTTAAGAGAAGGAAGATTAGCTGGACGTGGTGGCGCATTCCCATAATCCCAATAATTTGGGAGGTCAAGGGGGAGGATTGCTTGAGTCCAAGAGTTCAAGATCGGCCTGGCTAACATCATGAGACCTCATCTTTATAAAAAAAAAAAAAGTTGGACATGGTGGCATGTACTTATAATCCTAGCTACTTGGGAGGCTGAGGTAGAAGGATCGCCTGAGTTCAGGAGGTCAAAGCTGCGGTGAACTGTGATTGTGCCACTGCACTCCAGCTGGGGCAATAAAGTGAGATCCTGGCTTAAAATAAGTGAGCTAGAGGTCCAGGTTAAAATAACAATAGCTTCATTTTTTATACACTGGCACCAGATACTGTGTTAGCTGATTTGCATGCACAGTCTCATTCTAACCATCACAGCAACCTAGAGAAGAAGTAATAATGACCCCATTTCACAAACGAGGAGACGGTAGTTCAGAGAAGTGGGTGAGCTGCTAGGAGTACAAAGTTAGTCTGTAGTGGAATTTAAACACTGATCTTCCAGACACCACAATGTGACAAAAACCATGTTATACAAAGAATGGTGAAGGTAGCAGGGGTGTTGAAATGGAGGGAAGATCTGTAGGATTCACAAAATTCAGGCTATGACATATCATTTATCTTTCCATAAAAATAGCTGACTTTGGAAGCCTGTAAGGAAGAGGTATGTGGGTAGGTAACAGTTGTTTCCCATCTTATTCAACCATAAAGCCAGATGCTTTATTGCATCAATGGAGGCAAGAAGCAAGGCAGAAAGACTAACTAGCTGACAGTGCTTCTTGGTTTTCATTTCCAAGGATAATTAGAAGGTTTTTAGAAAAGTCAAAGGAAGAAGATTACTCAAGGTAAGAAGTAATCAAGCTAAAAGGAAGCAGAATTGAAGCCATGAGGAGAACAGAAAGAAACCAGGAATTCTCAAAGTAAGAGGGAACTTGAGCATCTCTTTCCAGAGGTCTCTTTTGAAAGCGGAAGGTCTCCAGAGAGGAATGGGTGAGGGATACATCCACGAGATGAGACGAGAAGCCCCAGGGTTCTCACCTTTCCAAAAGATTTTCATGTTTCAACATCTCAAGGAAGCAGAAAGGAGTCACTGCATACAAAAGGGACCGCATGACCAGAGGCAATGAATCTTTCTCCAGAAACACAAGAAGATGGAAGACTACATGGGCAACCCTTCCAAAACCTGTATAATTCTCATAACTTGACGTGCCCGGAGGAGAATAGAAGAAAAGTCCTGCACATGACTGAGATGAAATTCTCTACCCTCCCACTGGAGTGGGAATTTGAAACCCAAATCAAGTCAATGTGTAGAAAGTAATAGTACAGTTTCTTTTGTAATTCATTTTGGATACTGAGACTTATATACACCCAAACCAGAACCAATGTACAGAATCTACCAGCAGAGAGATTTCAAGTGAGGAAACACTCCACAGTTGACTCAAACCAGAAATGGAATAGGCTGCATCCAGGGCAGGGAGTAATTCGTCTCAGCAGATGTGCAGGCCACAGCTAGATGATCTCTCACTAAGGTGTTGCAGGAAGGCAGGCAAGTAGAGGGCCATTTAAGAAAGTAGGGCCCTTGGTAGACACGTTGATGCACACCTGCATTCCTTCAGCACTACCACCAGTCCAAGGCATACGGCTTAAATTCCAACTGCCAGCACCTGCAATTTCTATTTTGAGGTCTCTCTCTGTCCACCAGGGATCTGAGGCAGTTTTTAAGAGATGCAGCATCCATGGAATGCATCACTCAAGCCTCCTGCTCTAGGGAACTAATTGCCTAACAACCCAGCTGCTGTAACACCATTAATTATTAGGAAAATGCAAATAAAAACCACAGTGAGTTATCACTTTACACCCACTAAGATGACTAAATAAAAAAGTCAGAGAATAACAAGTGTTGGTAAAGGACCTGTTGTGAAGAAATTAGAGTGCTCATACAATTGCTGGAGGGAAAGTAAATGACACAATCTCTTTGGAAAACAGTATGGTAGTTCCTCAAAAAATGATAAATACAGTTATATTACCCACTGAACTGAAAACTCATACTCAAATAAGTGCCTGTACACAAATGTTCATAACAATATTACTCATAATGGCCAAAAAAGCAGGACCAACCCCAATGTTCATCAACTGTTGAATGGATAAATAAGATGTAGCATATCCATATAATAGAATACTATCAGCTATAAAAAGAAACAAGGTTAGACATGGTGGCTCATGTCTGTAATCCCAGCACTTGGGAGACCAAGGCAAGAGGATTGCTTGAGCCCAGGAGTTTGAGGGCTCCTTTACTCCTTTATCCAGAGAGACTTCATCTCTACAAATAAACAAACAAACAAACAAAAAAGTCAGCCAGGCATGGAGGCGTGCAACTGTAGTCTCAACTACTTGGGAGGCTGTCTCAAGATCAGAGGCTGGAAAGTGAACTTTCAGGCAAATGGAAAACAGAAGTTACAGTGATTTTTTTGGGGGGGCGGGGTCAGGCCACCACATCCTCCACCTGCTAGGCTCAGGTGATCCTTCTGCTTCAGTCTTCCAAGTAGTTGGAACTACAGATGTGTGTCACCATGCTCAGCTAGTTTTTTACTTCTTAATTTTTTTGAGTTGTAGTCTCACTTTGTCACCCAGGCTGGAGTGCAGTGGCATGCTCACACTCACCCCAGCATCGACTTGCTGGGCTAAGGCAATCCTTCCACCTTAGCCTTCCAAGTAGCTGGAACTACAGGTGCATGCTACCACACCTGGCTAGCTTTTTATTTATTGTAGAGATGAGGTCTCACCAAGTTTCCTGGGCTGGTCTCAAACCCGTGCGTTCAGGCAATCATTTGCTTCACCCTCCCAAAGTGCTGGAATTACAGGTGTGAGCCACCACACCCAGCTGAGGTATAGTGATTTTAATATCAGATAAAACAGCCTTCAAGCTATCAAAAAATATATTCTCATCAGCACATGGAACACACTCGAAGAGCAACCCTATTCTTGGACATAAATTCAGCATAAAAATTTCAAAAAATTACTGGGCATGGCAGCTCACGTCTATAATTCCAGCACTTTAGGAGGCGGAGCCGAGAGGGTTGCCCAGCTAAGGTATAGTGATTTTTTTTTTTTTGAGTTGGAGTCTCACTCTGTCACCCAGACTGGAGTGCAGTGGTCGCTACCGGCCACTGCAGCCTCGACCTGCTGGGCTCCAGCGATCCTTCCGCCTCAACCTTCCAAGTAGTGGGAACTACAGGCGCGCTATTGTAGAGATGAGGTCTCACCTGCCCAGGTGGGTCTTGAACCTGTGGGCTCAGGCAATCCACTCACCTCAGCCTCCCAAGGCGCAGGATTACAGGCTGAGCCACCAAGCCTGGCTAGTGATTTTAATATTAGATAAAACAGCCTTTGAGCTATCAAAAATTAAAAAGGATACAGAAGGACACTACATATTGATAAAAGGTTCAATCCACCAGCAAGAAATATTCATCCCAAACATATATGCAACCAACATAGGATCACCAGGTTTTATAAATCAACTGTTAATTAAACTAAAAGAGAAAATCGACACACACACAACTATAACTAGAGACTGAAATACCCCCACTAAACAACCCTAGATAGAACATTGAAGCAAAAAAATCAATAAGGAGATCCAGAACTTCAATGCTCAAACAAATGGACATAACAGACATCTACAGAACACTTCACCCAACAATTACAGAGTATCCATTCTTCTTGTCAGCACATGGAACACACTCCAAGATTAACCCCATTCTTGGACATGAATCAAGCATAAAAATTTTCAAAAAATTGCTGGATGTGGTGGCTCATATCTGTAATCCCAGCACTTTGGGAGACAGAAGCAAGAGGACTGCCTGAGCTCAGGAGTTCAGATCAGCCTGAGCTACATGGCAAGACCTTGTCTTTACAATAAATCAAAAAATTTGCCAGTCATGGTGGTATGCACCTGTAGTTCCAGCTACTTGGAAGACCGAGATGGAAGAATTGCTTGAGCCCAACAGATCGAGGCTGCAGTGGCAGTGAGTGTGCCACTGCATCCCAACCTGGGTGACAAAGTGAGACTCTGACTCAAAAAATTTTTTTTCAAAAAATCAAAATAATACCATACATCTTCTCAGATCAATGTGGAGTAAAAATAAATATCACTACCAACAAGAGCCCCCCAAAACACACAAAGACATGGACACTAAACAACATACTGCTGAATGACTCTTGGGTTAACACAGAAATTAAGACAGACATTAAAAGATTCCTGGAAACGAATTAAAACAAAGACACATCTTATCAGAATCTCTGGGATGCCATGAAAAGAGTATTAAGAGGAAAATTTATGACTGCACACACACATCAAGAAAATGGAAAGATCACAAGTAAACAGCTTAACATCACACCTAAAAGAACTATAAAGACAAGACCACCAAAATCCAAAGGTCAGCAGAAGGATCCAGATCATCAAAATAAAGTTGCAGCTGCAGAGCATAGAAGACAAGAATATCATAGAAAAAGTCAACAAGACAAGAAGTTGGTTCTTTGAGAAGATAAATAAGATTGATGGATCCCTAGCCAGATTGACTAAGAAAAAGAGAGAAAACCCAAATAAATACAATTAGAAACACAAAAGATGAAGTTACAAGTGACTCAGAAGAAATTCAAAAGATTATCAGAGATTACTATGCATGCCTGTATGGAAATAAATTAGAAAATCTAAAGGAAATGGAGGACTTTCTCACATCACACAAACTTCTAAGGTAGAAACAAGAAGATATTGAAACCCTACACAGACCAATAACAATTCAGGAAATTGACTCTATCATAAGAAATCTACCTACAAAAAAACCCCTGGACCAGACAGCTTTTCAGTTGAACTCTATAAAACATACAAAGAGGAACTGATACCAATTCTATAGGAAGCATGCCAGGAAATCAAGAAAGAGAGCTCTTCCCAAAACATTCTCTGAAGCTAACATAACACTGATATACAAACCTGGTAAAGACCCAACAAGGAAAGAGAATTACAAGTCAATCTTGATAAACATAGTGTTGGGAGCCGGCTGTGGAGGCCCGCCTGAGCATTAGGGATCCAGGTGGGCTGCAGACCCTGAGACCACCAGGTTTGGTTCAGGAGCTGAAGGCCCATTCCCTCCTCCTTTCTTTGTTGTTTGGCATTACCCACTGGTAGGGATTTTGATGATCTAAGCATGAAGTTCAGAGAATATGACAGGCATGGCTGACTCTAGGGATCCATTGTTCCCGTTTCTCACAGAATGTGGTTTCGGCTTTAAACTTAGCACAGTTCAAACTCAGATCACATTTGGGAGCCTTATACATGATACAAGCTTCTTTATAAGATTTAAAAATATATTTGTAGAATTAGTATATACATTTAGAGAGCTGTTTCCAGCTTTAGATGGTATAGATAATTACCTAAGGTTACCAGAAATGGCCCAGCACGAACTTTGGGCTGGGCCACCTTTCTAAGGGCCCAGCGTCCACTTTGGGCTGGGCTGCATTCTTTTAAACTAGTTCTTTAGTTACAATTAGGGTAAGTTTTTTCTACTTATAATAAAAACTGAATTTATTTTATTCATAGAAAATATTGTAGAATAGGTCATGCTACGTGAAGGAATTATGTTAGTTCAAGCATGATCAAACATGATATTTTAAAGTTTACCAAGAATACAGTTAACTTTAAAAATTTCATTGTCTCTATTTTCTACTATTGTAGTTTTAAAGAACAAGAGCAACAACTCAATCGGTTTGAAGCATGGTTTAACTGCTCCCCCTGGTTTACTACATTAATTTCCACTGTAGTTGGGCCTTTAGTTGTTTTAATTCTCCTACTTATTTTTGGGCCTTGCATCATCAACAAGCTTATAGCCTTTGTTAAAAATCGAGTCAGCACCATTTCAACTCATGGCACTCAGCAGCAGTACCAACCACTTGGTA
>NW_007245876.1:494318-502573 GCF_000164805.1 Carlito syrichta
AATCAACCAATCAAAGTCTTTATAACTGCGTCATATAGTTTTTATCCAATCCTGTGTGCACAAGTTTGTAAAGCCACCCCACCCCTTCAGAATTATGTATAAAAGACGCGTGTTAGCCTGGGTCGGGGCTCTCTCATCCCTGAACCTGCTGCGTCGGCTTCATATGTGAGCCCAGACTCGAGCCTGAATAAAGACCCTCGTGTGTTTGCATCAGAGCTGGCTTTTTGGTGGTCTCTCGGATTTTGAATTTTGGGGTTCAACATTTGGAGGTTCCACCGAGATCCCAGAGACCTCCAAACTCGGCCCGGAGGGTCTCAACGCCGGTGAGTGCACTCTACTGTCTGTCTGTCTGCCTGTTGGTTAGCTTGTCTGTCTGTCTGCTTATTTGTTACTTGTTTGTTAGCGCGCTTCTTGTAGGATATCAATATCCAACCTGTAAGGCTGGAAGAAGGTGTGGGCGGACGCGCCCTGGGGCCACTGGCCGGGGATCCTGGGAGACGTCTAAGTCCCCCCATCTGGAGGACAGGGCGGAAGCTGTCTGTCCTCACCTGTACCTGTAAGGGAGTCCAGAGGGCTGAGAAGCGCAGACTCAGCCTGTGTTCAGTTTAGCTCCCGGATGCACTGGCGGGCCGGGAGAGGGGATCGTCTGGTATGCCCGATTTTTCGGGTACGCACCAGGCCCCCATTTGGAGGATAGCGCTGTCCTCATATCTGAAGGTAGCCAATCTTGATAAACATAGAAGCAAAAATTCTTTATAAGATCCTAGCAAATAGGATCCAACAACACATTTCAGGAATCATCAAACCACTACTGAAGTGAACACTTAAAAATGGTTAGATGATACATTTTGTATGTTTTGTTTTTAACCACAATTTTAAAAAAATGAATGAAACACTGATACATGTTACCCTGTGTCTGAACCTTGAAAGCATACTAAGTGAAAGAATCCTGTTGCAAAAGGCCATGTTTATATGATTCCATTTATGTAAACCATCCAGAATAGACAAATTCATTGAGACAGAAAGCAGATTAGTAACTGCTAGGGGGTGAGGGAATGGAGGACTGGGGATAATAGCCAAAGCATATGGAGTTTCTTTTTGAGGTGAGGGACAGTTCTAAAATTGATTGTGGTGATAGTTGGACAACTCTGTAAAGACATTATAAATTGCATAGTTTAATATTGAATATTTTATAGTACTTGAATTATATTTCAATAAATATTTTACCAAATATTAGTAAAGAACAAAAAGATAACTTGAGTAAAACAAAAGGCACATTCCATTCTTAAAGAGGAACATCCAAAATCATAAAGATGTCAATTATTCCTAAGTTGATCTATGTATTTTTGGTAGTTGACTTGTGGCAGGAAGGGGGCTGATAGCAGTTAAAGGTATTTCCTTTTGAAAGTCAAGTGGCAAACTCTAAAGACCCGCCAGGCGGCTTTGTTTAAAAAGAAGCCAAGTGGCCAGACACTGAGGGCTCTCATGGAAATGCAAAAGAAAGAGTACCTAATTCACAACTGCTCTCCTTATCAGTTTACAACCCCTGCTCATCCTGCATTTCCTGGAGACCATTTGTTCTTTGAAAGATCTGATTTTTCTGAACACAACCTTGTAAATTCCAAAGAAATGTGTAATCACTCATCAGGAACCCCTTCCTTACCTAAACAAAGATATAAAACCCCTCTTCTCCCATTCTGGGGGGCTCAACCTGGAAGCGTTAGCCTGTTGAGCCTGCCGGCATAATAAAGTTGCCACTTCCTATAAAGTCTAGGTGTCATGACCTCTCTATCTTCCCGCTACAGACTGATTCTAATATTCATGTTGAAAAATAAGCAATGTCTGAAGTATCTGAAAAGGATAAGAAGAGATTGACCAGGCATCCAAAAAGCATATAATAAAATAATTCGACAGTTGAGAAAGCAAAGTTGAAACAGGATTTATATGAAGCTGGGAACCAGTCTAACTGCAGTGCTGCACAACTGGGTTTATGCCAGCTTTTGGTGTTGGAGTCATCCAAGAGTAATTTTTTATGTTGGACCTTCTGGAATATTTGTTTGGTGTTGACCTACAAAAACCAAGTAGTTTCAGCTGGGTCAACTTACTCTTTGGGGTGACCAAATGAAGGAAAAGTTAGAACACAGAGTCTGAGTCACAGTCTTTTTTCAGTAGTCAAAGACAAGGGAAGTACGTAACCAAGTTCAAGGGCCTTAAAACTACTCCCAAATTCAGAACTGCAAGCCAAGATTGTTAGATGATGCAACTGAAGTAGAACTAGAGCTGACTTGGGCACAAAGTGAGGAAAGTCCCAATCAGTAGCTGTGGAAGTCCCTGGGCTATCTGGGGCCTTCCTGAAATGATTACATGCAGGGAGTGATGGTGGTGAAGTACAGTGAAAGACAACGGGGCTAGCTTAATGATGCAGGATCAGGGTTGATCACAGAGACCCATAAGGAAAAGAGAATTTTAGGGAATATGAAATACAGTTGTCATTAGGCAATCTATGTGGTTCAGTTCTCAAGGTAGAAGCCAAGCACATAACTGCCAGGAGTTAGTTGTGGCACATACATGCAATGCATGATCGTTGATTGAATCTAGGCTTGGAGAAAAATTGCTGTAAAGAATGTTGTTAGAGCAATTGGACAATTTTGATTACCTACAATAAGCTAAGTAATAATGTTGTGCCCGTGTAAAATTTTCTGTGACTGATAATTACGTTATGGCTATGTAAGAGAATGTACTTGTCTTTGGTAGATACAAATTGAAGTACTTTGAGATGAAGTGACATGAATTCAATTTATTCTATTGAATTCCTTCAAAAAAATATAAACAGAGACACAAAGCAAATGGGGCAAGATGTTAATTAACAATGGATGGCCAGGGGTGCTGACTCATGCCTGTAATCCCAGCACTTTGGGAGGAGGAGGTGAGAGGCTGCCTAAGCCCATGAGTTAGAGACCAGTCTGGGCAACTTGGTGAGACTTCATCTCAACGATAAATCAAAAAATTAGCCAAGTGTGGTGGCATGCGCCTGTAGTTCCAGCTACTTGGAAGGTCAAGTCAGAAGGATCACCTGAGTCCAGCAGGTTGAGGCTGTGGTGGCTATGAGCGTGCCACTAGCCTGGGAGACAGAGTAAGAATCCAACACACACACACACACACACACACACACAAATTAACAATGGATGAGTTCAATATTGGGTTGTTGCATAAATTCCTAGTAATTTTTGCTTGCTCATGGAATGTAAGTATTGCATGATAGTTGACTGGTTACAATTCACCACATTCACCAATTCTTGGGTTAGCTGATGTGGATTGTTGTGGATTAAAGCATTGAAACTGTCTTCATCAAAGCCCAAACGTCTCCCTGAATCACTCAGGTCAAAATGTCCCACTTTGAAAAAAAAAAAACATTTTCTTGCCATGCTTTCCCCTGTGACATTCTCTCCATACATGGCATGAATGTTTTGAACCTCCTCTGCTGCCTTTACTCTTCTGTTAAACTCAAACAGAAGAATATGTCAGAAGAGTTCATTTTTTCCCGCTTGTCACTGTACCTTCTTTAGCATAAATTGCACCAACTTTCTTCAAATCTGAAATGCAAGGCATATTCACAAGCACAACTTTGTCACTGCAAATGACACATGACAAACGATAAACAGACTCCCAACACTGCAGTGTTGCCACGCCAAAAACAAATGCTACAAACTTCTGCATCAGCATAATGTTTTTCAAAATTTAAAAAAACTTGAGAGGAAGATACTAGCACACATCTCATCTATTGCTGTCAGACTGTGGACCAAAAGTAGATAGAAATAGTTAAGTACATGATCACTGATGAACACACCTTAAAAAGTAGATGCTAAAATAGAATTGACAAAGCAATACTAGGCCTCCTAAGTGTCAAAAGTCTACAGTCACCTCCCAGGGCATGACATTTGTCCTATTCTCCAGTTTTCTAAGGGGTTATAAAGCATATATATAACATCTGTTTGGTTAGTTGTTGGGCTCTTTGTTTTCCCTTAGGTTTGTTCTCATAAAATTCCTTTATTACCTCACCTGTGAGAAACATTTTCCTGTTTTGGCTCCATTTCCTTGTGCTTTGGAGCACTGAAGTCTATTCTTTGGTCTAGAGCCAAATTAAATAACTGCAGCTGTGGTTCTTCACCTAGCCTGTGCAGAATGCCTATAAAGTGTGTACTTGTCTTAACTGTACTTCGTGTCAGGGAAAAGGCATGGGAATTTAAGCAGTATTTTATTTATTTATTTGAGTTGGAGTCTCAATCTGTCACCCAGGCTAGAGTGCAGTAGCACGCTCATAGCCACTGCAGCCTCCACTTGCTGGGCTCAGGCGATCCTTCTGCCTCAGCCTTCCAAGTAGCTGGAACTACAGATGCACGCCATCACCATCATGCCCGGCTAATATTTTTGTGATTTATTGTAGAGATGAGATCTCACCAAGTTGCCCAGCCTGGTCTCGAACCCTCAGGTTCAGGCAATCCTCTCACCTTGGCCTCCCAAAGTGCTGGGATTATAGGTTGAGCCACTGCGCCTGGCCATTAAGTAGCATTTTTAAAAGCTCACCTAAAATCTCAAACATCTAGAGCCACTGGGAAACAGCAAGCTGTCAAGTGTAAGAAACCATGAAATGACAATTATCCACAAGATGAAGAGGAAAACTGAGAAGAAAACATCAAATACTCTACTTTCCCGCCTCTTTTCATAAGAGTCTCAACTGATTATTTATGAGATGTTGATTTGACAAGATGATGAAATAAACTCAACTAAGAGAAGATTGTGAAAGATGTTAAAATATGGATGGATATAATCTTTTTTTTTTTTTTCGGGTGACAGTCTCACTCTGTCACCCAGACTGGAGTGCAGTGGCATGCTTATGGCCACCGCAGCCTCGACCTGCTGGGCTCAGGCCACCTCAGCCTTCCAAGTAGCTGTAACTACAGGTGCACACCAACACACCTGACTAATTTACTGATTTATTGTAGAGACAAGGTCTCACCAAGTTGCCTGGGCTGATCTCGAACCCCTGGGTTCAGGCAATCCTCTTACCACCATACCCTGCTAGAATGGACACATTCTTATGTGAATCTTCATGAACATTTATTCCTATGAGCTGCTCCTGCTTTACCATGAAGCTGGTGCCCATAAGGAGGCCAGGACATGTCTCAAAATTTTGAGAACCTAATGTTCTCTTTATTTTCTTAATTATCAAAGACACTAATGAAGCGATGGCTGCTAAGGTCTCCTGGTAGCAGTCACTATGAGGGTTATAATAGCCACCCTTAGTGGGGTGCATGTTAGGAACTGTACCAGGCATTAAAATACATTATGTCGTGCTGTCCTCAACACAGACCTATAAACCAAGTATCACTATCCCCGTGTTATAGTAAGAGAAACAAATTCTCAGTGATATTAAGTAACTGACTCAAAGGCATAACTAGTGAGGCTCCAATTGGGGTCTTCATCACTGATATAGCTTGGATATTGGTCTCCTCCAAATCTCATGCTGAAATGTGGCTCCCCAGTGTTGGAGGTGGAGCCTAGTAGAAGGTGTTTAGGTCATGAGGATGGATCCCTAATTAATGACTTGGTGCCCTCCCTGTGGTAATGAGTGAGTTCTCGCTTTGTTAGTTCATATGAGAGCTAGTTGTTAGAGTCTGGGACCTTTCTTATCCTGCTCTCTTCTGCGATCAGATGAGGATCTGGCACATTCAGGGTGGTATGGCTATTGACCTTCTCCTGCTCCTCTCTGGCCATGTCATACATTGGCTTCCCTTCCCCTTCTGCCATGATTGGAAACTTCCTGAAGTCCTCCCCAGCAGTGGATGCTGGCACTAGGCTTCTTGTTTAGCCTGCAGAACTGTGAGCCCAATAAATCTCTTTTCTTTATAAGTTACCCAGTCTCAGATACTTCTTTATAGCAAGGCTAAATGGACTAACATAACCACTGAGTTCTGCTATCCCGAATCAGGAAACGTGACTCGCACTGTTGCACACATTCAATCAATCGAGTCACACCTTAATTACATGGAGCTTATAGTTATAGAACATTCTAGGAACTCACTTCTCTTTTTTGCAACAAGTTCTGAGTAAGTAGGACCAGCAAGTATAGCTGTGTTCCATGCCTCATGTCTCCAGCAAACACCAAGAACATTCTTGAGTTGAATCTAGGTTACTATCAATAACTACAGAACAGTCCAGTTCTAAGGGAGGTGCCAGTGATGCCCTGTCCTGGGAAGCACCAAGTTTCCTGGAGAGAGGGCTTTCTCAGGTATTTCTAGGAAGGATAACTTCTCAACATTTGTGCAGTCAATGTTTTGAGGGGCCTGGCCTATGGTCATGTAGTTATATCATCTATGATCAAAATAATTAAAAGACCAGTGGTACCTGCTAACTTAGAGTGTGATTTAACGAAGTGCCTGGTCTTGGAGAAAATAAGAACCTGTTAGCAAGCAGGTCTTTATGGAGAAAAGGTGTCCTTCCTTACACTATCTATAAAGACAGAGAGATGCAGCTGGTGGCCCTTATTGAGGAACGAGTTTTCCAAAAGCGACTACTGAGATGGAGTTTGAGATGCATGATATTTATTAGAGATCCACACCTATGAAGGGAAGGGGAGAAAACAAGGGGGAAGAGAAAGACACTGAACTGTGATGCAGGCCCAGCAACAAAGCCTCAGTCTACCTGGCAGGCACCCTGGAGCAACTGGTGCCCATTATAGTGTTCACTTCAGACTGAAAGGTTGGGCCTTTGTACCCTGCTTCACTCAGTGGCTGGATGAGGCTGCCTCAGGAAGGCAGCAGCCTCAGGAAACTCAAGGTCACCCTGAAAAACCAAGGACCTTGAAAGAGCCAAGAACTGGAGGCCAACCCTCCCTCACCACACTCCCTGCAGTCACACAACATGCTCTGCCTTGGTGGGGGATATGGGCAGTGCAACATGTCTACCACAGTCCTCCACCCAGGTTCTTCCAAGTTCCCAATAGCATCATCCCCTTAGGCCAACAGCTTTATCTAAATATTATTGTAGCAGGTGCTAGGGATGCCTGTCCCATATTCCTTCAGCCATATCTCTGGTTCATCTATAGCTGTGGTCAACAGTTTCTATGTGGGCTAACAGCTTCTACTTTTTGCCATTTAGGGTCATTTAACTTTCAATTGTAGATAAATCTCTTTAAAACACATGCACACACTCACACGCAAATTAAATGAAAGCAAAAACGTTGCCTTTTTAGATCTCAGATCCTAAGTACTTGCATTCCCCATGAACAAACTTCCATGATCCTGTGGCTATAACAGAACTGGATGGTGACATGTAACTACTTGCCTCATCCCAACTCATTAGCCCGTAGCGTTAGCTCCCAGTCTTCATGCATAAGTTATGTTGCCCTCTGTAATCCTCTCCCACAGTGAACCAAGACTAGCCCTATATGACTAATAGAATATGTTGGAAGTAACAACATATAATTTCTCAAGACTAAATAATAAAAGGCATTGCAGCTTTGGATCACTCACTAAATGATAAAAGGCATGGGCTTCTTGGATTGCTCAGTCCCATGTTGTGAGACCACTCAGTTAGTCCAGTGATGAGGCCCCTGTGGAGAGAAACTGAAGGTCTCTTCAGTTTGGTGTTCTTGGGATTTCTTACCTGAGTGGCAAGCTACCCATAAAATATATTGGACAAGCACGATTTGATGAAAGAAGGAGTAAATTCTTTATATGCATTGAATGCTTGTATTTTAGATTTAAATTGTGATGTGTACATAATGGTTCCTTTCTTAATCATTGGTTCATTACAACTGAAGTTCACATTACTAATGGAATATGTTTTCTGTGTAAAGAAAGACAACTTTGCAGACTTCCTGCTCCAGGACACGCTATCATGCAGATCAAGCAGTGGTCTACACTCAACCCTGATCCTTTTAGTGTCATCCTTGAAATGTTAAGCCAGGGTCTTCAATTATAAATTAGGCAAAGCTAGCCGGGCTCAGTGGCTCAGCCTGTGATCCCAGCACTTTGGGAGGCTGAGGTGAGTGGATTGCCTGAGCCCGCAGGTTCGAGACCCGCCTGGGCAACTTGGCAAGACCTCATCTCTACAATAAATCAAAATGAGCCGGGCGTGGTAGCGCGCGCCTATAGTTCCAGCTACTTGGAAGACTGAGGAGGAAGGATCGCCGGAGCCCAGCAGGTCGAGGCCCGGCCACTGCACTCCAGTCTGGGTGACAGAGTGAGACTCCA
>NW_007245876.1:503001-512739 GCF_000164805.1 Carlito syrichta
GGGTCTCGAACCCGCAGGTTCAGGCAATCCACTCACCTCAGCCTCCCAAAGGCGCGGGATTACAGGCTGAGCCACTGAGCCCGGCTAGCATTCCTGATTCTTAACAGAGATACATCCCACCCCCATCTCATTTCTAAAATTTAAAATTTTAAAGTGTTTTAATTAAAAAAGATAAAACCTAAAATTTCTAAAATAAATTTCTCATGTGGAACTTTATAGATACAAATACAGATTAAGGAATGTAAGGCATGATAACTTTGCTGCACAGATAGAAATTAATTTTCCATAACTCCTTTGGCTTTTATGGGGGATAGAACATGGGTTTTATTTTCAAAACAAAGACCTGGGTTTAAATGGCAACTCCACTATTCATTATTTGAGGAATCTGGAGAAATTGTTTTATCTCTGAGGTTTAGTCTCCCACCTCGGGACAGTGGAGATGATAAAATCTTCATCATGGCTGGGCGCAGTGACTCAAGCCTGTAATCCCAGCACTTTGGGAGGCCGAGGTGAGAGGATTGCCTGAGCTCATAGGTTCAAGACCAGCCTGGGTAACTTGACAAGACCTCATCTCTACAATAACTAAAACAATTAGCCGGGTGTGGTAGCGCGCCTGTAGTTTTGGTTACTTGGAAGGCTGAAGCGGAAGGATCTCCTGACCTAGCAGGTCGATGCTGGGGTGGCCGTGAGCATGCCACTGCACTCCAGCCTGGGCAATGGAATGAGACTCCAACTCAAAAAAACAAAACAAAACACAAAACACACAAAAAAAACTTCATCACAAGGTCGTTGTGAGGATTACATGAGATAAGGTATGTAAAACTCTAACAGTATCTGAAATTTAAGAGATGCTATTTCCCTCTTTCCATGCCAGCATATCATCCCCCCCACCCGCCCAGGTGTGTCAGTCAAGTCTTGCTAGAAAAAAGACTGCACGTGCAGAGGTGTAACATAGTGCAGGTAATAACAGGATGGTGATGTTTCCAGAGACTTGTAGTAACAGGAAGCCATTCTCACCCAAGAAATAGGGATTGGCCTGTCACCAGAACCTGGGGAGAGGATCTGTGGCTGCAGGAGAGGCTTCCTGACAGAATCCTTTGGTAAAGAATACCGCTATTGCTAAAAAACGATGACCTAGTAGGGAAGGAGCCTGAGGAATCAAGGCCCAGGCTCTTTCACCTCCTGCATCATCTTCTCCATTGGCCAAGCCCAGCTGGAAGCCAGGGGGAGAGATGACCTGAATAATGTGATCTACAGAGATCAGCCTTCCAGGAGACAGAGCAGGGTAGGGAGGAGTAGAATGGGTCTAAAGGAGTAATTTAAGACTATCTAGTATACTTGAATAAAAACCTTGATGTGAAAAACAAAAGTAGGTTATTTAAGTACAGTATATTGAAAGGAATTTTTGAGGATTTAGAGTTAACCTATAACTCAGAGAGTACATGCAAAGATGCATGCATCAGGCCAGGCATGGTGGCTCACACTTGTAATCTTAGCACTTTGGGAGGCTGAGGTGAGAAGATCGCCTGAGCCCACGGGTTCGAGGCCAGCCTGGGCAACTTGGCAAGACCACATCTCTACAATAAATCAAAAAATTGGCTGGTCATGGTGGCACGTGCTTGTAGTTACAGCTATTTGGAAGGCTGAGGTGGAAGGATCACTTGAGCCCAGCAGGCCAAGGCTGCAGTGGCTGTGAGCGTGCCACTGCACTCCACCCTGGGCAACAGAGTGAGACTCCAACTCATAAAAAATAATAATAATAAATTAAGATGCATGCATCTAGCAATATGTAGATGTCATAAAGGTTAGCTGTCTCAAACAAACTTTCCACCAGTCTGGCATTGGGATCCAGAGAGCACACAGTTAAAGCTGATGTTCACTGCAAGTCCTGTACATTTAGAAAAGCCTACAGGCAGCAGGCAGGGCCAATGAGTCTGGTGCTTCCTCCTGCATTCCATGTTCACCAGAAGTGGCCCGTCCAGGCCCTGCTTGCAAAGTCGACTCATAGGCCTCTGGAGAGTCAGTACTTCATAAGACTGAGACTCCCCATCACAGAAGTGGGCCTAGGTCAGTGAAACGTCCTACATGTTCAAATAAGTGACTTCTACTTATCTCTACCACAGGGGAAAAATAGTGATGGTTTCTCTGCTATGGAATAAATAACAAATAAATGAATAAATATTTTCTTTCTTTCTTTTTTTTTTTTTTGAGTTGGAGTCTCACCCCATCGCCCAGGCAGGAGTGCAGTGGCACACTCACAGACACTCCAGCATTAACCTGCTGGACTCTGGCAATCCTTCTGCCTCAGCTTTCCAAGTAGCTGAAACTACAGGCACACACTACCACGCCTGGCTAATTTTTGATTTATTGTAGAGACGAGGTCTCACCAAGTTGCCCAGGCTGTTCTCGAACCTGCGGGCTCTGGCAATCCACTCACTTCAGTCTCCCAAGGTGCTGGGATTATAGGCTGAACCACTGAGCCCAGCCAAATAAATATTTTCAACTAGCATATTCTTCAGGTAAACTTACCTTGCTGAAAGAGCTGAAAAATTAAAAACATATACATACACTTCTTAATGCTTTATTGTGGTAAAAATGTACATAAAATTTGCCATTTTAACCATTTTCAATTGTACACTTCAGTGATATTAAGTACATTCACTTTGTTATGCAACCATCACTACCGCCTATCTCCTGAATCTTTTCATCCTCCCAAACTGAAAATCTATACTTGGTAAACAATGATTCCTTATTTCCTCTTTTCCCAGTCCCTGGCAACTACCATCCTACTTTCTATCTCTATAAATTTGACTACTTAAGTATCTCATATATGTGAAAATCATGTAGTATTTTTTTCTTTTGTAGTCTGGCTTATCTCACTTGGTATAATGTATTCAATGTACATTCCTGTCATAGCATGTGTCAGAATTTCCTCCCTTTTTAAGACTGAATTATATTCACTTTTGTGCATATACCATATTTTGTTAGTTCATTCATCTGTTGATGGACCTTTGAACTTTGCCCACCTTTTGGCTATTGTGAATAAGATTGCCATGAGCACAGGTGTCTTATTATATATTTGAGTCCTTGGTTTTTATTATTTTGGACATATACCTAGAAGTAAAATTGTTAGATCATATGGTAATTCTATGTTTAATTTTTTGAGGAATCATCATACACACCAATCCACATTGGATGTACCATTTTACATCCCTACCAGCAACACTTTCTACTTTTTGTTTAGTTTAGTTTGAATTTTTTATAATAGTCATCTTAATAGGTATGAAGTGGTATCTCATTGTGGTTTGATCTGCATTTCCCTAATGATTAGCAATGTTGAGCATCTTTTCATGTGCTTATTGTCCATCTGTATATCTTCTTTGGAAAAATGGCTCTTCAAATCCTCTGCCCATTTTTAAATTGATTTATAAATATTCTCTCCCAATCTGTGGGATGCCTTTTCACTCTATTGATAATTTTCTTTTTTAAGTTGGGGTCTCCTCTATTACTCAGGCTGGAGTGCAGTGGCACAATCATGGTTCACCACAGCCTCAACCTCCTGGGCTCAGGGATCCCTCTTCCTCAGCTTTCCACCTAGCTGGGACTATAGGCATACACAATCACACCCAGCTAATTTTTTCATTATTTTGTAGCAACAAGTTCTTGCTATGTTTCCTAGGCTGATCTCAAACTCCTGGGCTCAAATAACCCCTCTCTTTGGTCTCCCAAATTGCTGGGATTATAAGCATGAGCCACCATGCCCAGCCATGGTTTTTTCTATATGCCCTTTATTATGCTGAGGATGCACAAATTTCTTTTTTCTTTTTTTTTTTTTTTTGAGCTGGAGTCTCACTCTGTCGCCCAGACTGGAGTGCAGTGGCCGCTCCCGGCCACCGCAACCTCGACCGGCTGGACTCCGGCGATCCTTCTGCCTCAGCCTTCCAAGTAGCCGGAATTACAGACATGCGCTACCACTCCCGGCTGATTTTTTTGATTTTTTGTAGAGATGAGGTCTCGCTGCCCAGGCGGGTCTCGAACCCGCGGGCTCAGGCAATCCACTCACCTCAGCCTCCCAAAGGTTTGGGATTACAGGCTGAGCCACTGAGCCCGGCTCCACAAATTTCTTGAGTGCTTTCTATGTGCCGAGCATTTCGGCACATATTATCTCATTAATTGCATATAGCCCTGTGAAACAGGCACTATTCTCCCTCCTGTTTTCCAATGAAAAGTTAAGGCACAGAGAAGTATATTCTCTCCATAAGTAAAATCTCTGTATATGGTTTTTATTTTTACACATGGCATGTTGTTTTTATGAAAATCATGATTATTAAGTTATATGAAGTATTAATTTAAACAAAGTGACTTTATAACATTATGAATCACACTATATTGGGAATTTAGATCTCTCAATTATGTATTAGGTAGTAGACTACTGTGGTACAGAGCTAAAGATCATGATTTCATGTGTTCTACTCAAACACAATTGTGCATTGTTTGGATTCCTGACAAATACCTTTCCTCTTAAACATTGAATTGAGCATTAATTTAATTTTTAGTAGCTGTAAAATCCATAAAAAAGTCTTTCCAGATAAGAACAGATACTACCATTTTGTAACATGAAATGACTCAAATAGTTTTAGAATTCACCATAGCAAAAAAATTTTTAAATAAAAAATAATAATTAAAAAAATTAAGAATTCACCATAGCTTCATGGTTGAGAATGAACACTCTGAAGCCAGATGACCTAGATTAAGTCCTGCTTCTATTACATATGTGCTGTGTGACCTTAAGCAACTCACTTACCCTCTTTGTGCCTTAGTTTCTTTAGCTTAAAATAGCAAGTTACGCAGACACACCCAAATTTTGTAGAATAGGAACTTTTTACAAAATAACTGGGCAATACTCTTCAAAACTATCTAAGTCATGAAAACAAAACCAAAAACAAAACACAAACACACACACACAAAACTGAGGAACCATACAGATTTAACAAACAAACGCAGAAACAAATGCAAAGCAGGATCTTAGGTAGGATGCTGGAGCAGGAAAAGGACATTACTGGGACAACTGATGATTGGGTATATAAATTATAAAGCCTTCCAGAGTGGTGTAATTCCAAGGAGTGTATTTTGCAGCATTTTCCAGAGATTCCCTGCTGGAGTAAGCTTCAGTTACCCATTGTGGGAGTTTGTTTTATTGACTACTGACTTCTTTTTCCAGGATGACTTTCTCATGCCCCACCAAATGTTCTCTATATCTCCCAAATAAAGAAACCACCTTCAAATCCTTGCCTTAGGGTCAGCTCCTAGGGGATCCAAAACTAGGGCATTTCATTCCATTTATATAACGCACAAAAATAGGTGAAATTAATCTATGCTATTAGAAATCTGGGTAAGGCAGGCATAGTTAACCTCAGCACATAGTTTAGTTGTAGTTAGGCAAGTTTTCTTAGGCAGGTCTAATTTAGATAGCGGAGAAACTGGGTGGCTAAATATTCCAGTGTCTTTCTTATCAGGACACGACTTCCAAACATATCAGACCACCTTACGGGTTGGAATGTAGAACTACCAGTGCAGTAAATCACAGAAACAATAGGGAATTACCCAAAACACAGATATGATGGTCTAAGAAATGCCCAAATTGAGCCAAGTGTGGTGGTGTAATCCCAGGACTTTGAGAGGCAGAGACGAGAGGATTGTCCGAGCCCACGGGTTCAAGACCAGCCTGGGCAACTTCGCAGCTCTCATTTCTACAATCAGCAAAATTGGCTGGGCATGGTAGTGCATGGCTGTAGTTCAACTGCTTGGAAGACTGAGGCCAAAGGATCACCTGAGTCCAGCAGGTCGATGCTGGGCAGCCATAAGCATGCCACTGCACTCCTGCACTCCAACATGGCAACAGAGTGAGACTCAACTCAAAAAAAAAGAAAGAAAAGAAAATGTCCAAACCTAGTTAGAGAGTAACTTTCATTATTTAGAAGGTCCTTGTGACCTTAAAAGGTTAAGAGATGGTAATCAAAACTTGTGACCAGGATACCTGCAGCCCTTGGTTCTTAGTGTACGGAATAGTTTGCTTAATCACTGTAAAAGTATATAAGGCTACTTGCCAAAGGTAAGTACATGTCCTTTCTCTTAAGGCACCCACGTTCTTTCTTGAATTTGTTTTTTCTTTTTAAAAAATTACTTCTTTTTTTTGGAGTGGAGTCTCACTCTGTCACCCAGGCTGGAGGGCAGTGACACTATCACAGCCACTGCAGCCTCAACCTGCTGGGCTCAGGTGATCCTTCTGCCTCAACCTTACAATTAGCTGGAACTACAGATGTGTGCCACCATATTTGGCTAATTTTTTGATTATTGAAGAGATGAGGTCTCTCCAATTTGCCCAGGCTAGTCTTGAACCCATGGGCTCAGGCAATCCTCTTACCTCAGCCTCCCAAGGTGCTAGGATTATGGGCGTGACCCATCACAACCGGCCCAATAAATTACTTCTTAAACTTGCTCTGAAATTCTTTTTTTTTTTGTGGTGAACGTAAAGAACCCACAGAACAACTATATCACAATACGGGCATTATGGGTGATGTTTACCCATGGGTTCTCAACCATGGGTAGAGAAGGTAGAAACTGAATGGGAACAGAAGGAGACTTTTGGGGTATTGATAATGTTCTGTTTCTTGATCTGGGTACTGGTCATATGGCTGTGTTTTAATTGTGAAAATTCATTGAGATGTACAGTTACAATAGGTGCACTTTCTGTTGGTTTATTATAATTCATAATTTTTTTTTCTTGAGTTGGAGTCTCACTCTGTCATCCAGGCTGGAGCATGCTCACGGTCACTCCAGAGTCGACCTGCTGGGCTCCAGCAATCCTTCTGCCTCAGCCCTCCAAGGAGCTGGAACTACAGGTGCACGCTACTATGCCCAGGTAATTTTTGATTTATTGTAGAGATGAGGTCTTGTCAAGTTGTCAGGGCTGGTATCAAATAAGTAATCTACTTTCCTTGACCTCCCAAAGTGCTGGGATTGCAGGCTGAGCCACTGACCCACGCCAATTCAATAAAAATTTTAGTAAAACAATTCTGTTAATTTTGGCAGAGTGTGGGAGTTTTTTTACTTGGTTTTGTTTTTTTAAAGAGAAAGAATGATAAAAGTTTTTACTGACTGGCTTTTGCAATGAAAATAGGGATAATAAATTTGTATTAAGTAAAACAATAAATCATTTATATATATACATGATATATATATATATATATATATATATATATATATATATATATATATATATACTTTTTTTGAGTAGGAGTCTCACTCTGTCATCTAGGCTGGAGGGCAGTGGCACACTCCCAGCTACTGCAACCTCGACCTGCTGGGGTCAGGCAATCCTTCCACCTCAGCCTTCCAAGTAGCTGAAACTACAGGCTCACTCCACCATGCCTGGCTAATTTTTTGATTTATTGTAGAGATGGGGGTTCTCACCAAGTTGCCCAGGCTGGTTTCAAACCCGTGGGCTCAGGCAATCCGCTCACTTCAGCCTGCCAAATCGTAGGGATTATAGGCATGAATTACTGCAACTGTCCGAATTATTTTTTGATACATATTTGATCACAGAATGAGAAGAGACAAAAGCCAGGTGGCAAAGGAGAAGACAAGAAAGAGAAGTCGTAAAGATGGTATGATATAACAGAACAAGAAAGAGATAAAAGGAAGCAAGTGACAACGAAAAAAAGATCAATACAGAAACACATATAGCCATGGGCTATAAAGATTTCTCTCCAAAGCTTAGAAGCACAGGCATTCATAAAATAACCTATTTTTTTCTACGTTCAACAACAACAAAAAATTCCTAAAATCTTGTCTTACATTCAATAAAGAATTCACTTTAAAGAAAGCGTCAGGGTCAATTCCAGTTTACAAAGGGAAACACATCTCCTTCTACAGCATCATGTTTCCATCTTGTGGTCTTTTAGGATACCACTGACAAAGGACTAGAAATTTACAGCCAAGGCAGAAACGATATGTTCTGCTGGCACCTGTCTTGTTTGAAAGTTAAACCTAGGCCTCAGAAGGGAGGGTCTGTATTCTCAATACAGATTGTAAGGAGAGACATCTGTGAATTTTGTTTTAGGTTAGACTGATCAAAAACATTCACATCAAAAGCAAATATATTATCATGAGATTTATAATCTGTTGCCAGTTATTCCTATTAGGCCTTTCTGTAGATACTAATGCTTTTTTTTTTTTTTTAAAGAAATCCCAAAGTAAATTTAACAGGAAGATTTCAGATTTACCTACTATTAAGTTGACTGTACTGACACTAAACATTTATTGCAATAAATTATAAAACAGGCTTAAGTGGCGAACGTGCACCACACACACACACACACACACACACACACACACACACACACACACCTGCCTACTCTGAGTTCATGCCTAATATTCTCTACTCTCCTAAATAAATAACAAAAATTTGCTGAGTTTTTTTAAAAGTGTAATTTAGAAATTTAATATAATGCAAGAAAAATGTCTGAAAGCCCCTCCCTTCCATGCTGTATCCTTCTAAATAATACAGCAGGTGAAGAAATTAAATTACTGACTATTTAGTTGGGCTTTAAACCATAAAGGGGAGTGCTTGGAAGCATAGAAATGAACAAAGAGTCACCAGAAAAGAAAGAAGTTGACAGGAAGCCATGGGAGAAGTCAAGACCTCAGGTAACCTAAGACTGAACCCACCTGGGAATGCTGCTCAATCCCAAAACTCAGGTGAGTGAATTCAAAACCAGAACATTAGTGTACAATGAAGAAGTGCCAGATGTCTGAGGAAGCCCACTACTATGACAGAATAACCAGAAACTGAGTAAATGAAAGATCTTATACATGATCAGTGAATCAACAGCTGTATTTAATTCTTTTAGCAACATAAGGAAAATGAAACCTAGGAATTATGAAAAAGAATCAGAGACCTCAAAAATTGAAACCCAAATTAGTGAAAGAAAAAATTCAAAAGCTAGGGTGAATAACAATGTGGACTCATGGAAGTGTGAATTAGCAAGATGGGGCACTAAGTTGAGGAAGTCTTGCAGATTATAGCACAAAGAAAAAAAGATAAAAAAGTTAAGAAGCATAAAGGATACATGAAGACATTCAAACTTTCATCTAGTAGGAATTCCAGAGGCAGAGAGTAGAGGAATAGGAGAAAGTAATAGTTAATCAATGGCTAAAAAATTCCCCAGAAGTGAAAAAAGCCATGAAATATCAGAATACCAAGATAATGAGAAAAATGTTAAAAGCCAACAAAACAGAAAAGTAGTTTAAATTCAAAGAAATAAGAATCAGATTTTCATTGTAAATTTTATTAACAACATTAGATACATGACAATGAGGCAATGTTTTCAACGAACTGTTAGAAAATAATGATCACTTTAGAATTCTATACCCAGTTACAGAATCAAAAACAAAGACATTTTTGAATATCCAGCATTTAAGAAAGTTTACTACTAACAAATTCTCTCAAAAAGAACTACTGAAGATGTACTCCTATAAGGAAAAAAATATATCCAGAGGAAGAAGCAGTGTGAATAAAGCAATACTTATCTAAGAAATCAGCCAATCTTATTAAGATTAAATAAGTATTGATTGTCAAAAACATTTAAAGCAACAATTTATTTTTATTTTATTTTATTTTTTTTTTTGAGTTGGAGTCTCATTCTGTCACCCAGACTAGAGTGCAGTGGCCGCTCC
>NW_007245876.1:512759-515274 GCF_000164805.1 Carlito syrichta
TCAGCCTTCCAAGTAGCCGGAATACAGGCATGCACTACCACGCCGGGCTGAATTTTTATTTATGTAGAGATGAGGTCTCGCTGCCCAGGCGGGTCTTGAACCCGCGGGCTCAGGCAATCCACTCACCTCAGCCTCCCAAAGGCGTGGGATTACAGGCTGAGCCACTGAGCCCGGCAAAAGCAACAATTTAGAACTAGAATTCTCAATGATATCAACAAGGGAGTTGGGGGAAAGAAAACAGCTGAAGAAAGTGAACATTTCTTGTCTTGTTTGGGAAGACTCCACATGTACTGACTACCTTTTGATTTTGTTAGGCACATATAAGTTTATGTATGGATATAAAAAAGTAAAAATAGCTATTAGAAAAATGGCAGTAAAACGTATACATTTCAAACCAATAGAGGAAAAAAGATGGAACAGAGAAAATCCAATCAACACAAAAAGCTGAATGGGAACAAAAAAAGAAACAGAGAGTACAGAAAATAGAAAACACAAAGAAAAAGAATAAAGTGCAAATAAATGAGTGTTCATAATAAATGGGCAATAAGAAAAAACTCAAATGAACAGAAAATAGGAAATTCATATGGACACACTATTCAATGAAAGTTAAAATTGCTAAGAAACATAAGACATGTTTAATCTCACCAGTTTCAAGGAAATAAAAATAAAATAGCATTGAGATGACATTTTTACTGATCAGATTGGCAAGCGTTTTTAATTTTGATAATATCAAGTGTTAACCAGAAGCTGGGTAAACAAGGACACTCATGTCCCACCAAAGGGACATGAGTATGTTGGTGCAGTCAATTTGAAAGGCAATCTGACATATTTTTTAAAACCAAAACATTTGCATATGCATGCAAGGAAGTATAGTCAAGATTATTCCAGCAGCATTGCTTGTAGCAGTGAGATATTGGTAATTATATAAATGTCCATCAATGAGAGAATGACTAAATGAACCATAGTATGTTCCTACTATGGAATGCTCTGCAGAAGTTAGAGTAATTTAGATTCATTTTTGTAATATCGATAGACATATTGTGACTATTAAAAAATTTGCAAAATGAAAGGTCAAGAATTATCTTCTATGTAAAACCACATAAAACAATACTGTATATATATTTTAATAAATGCATATATTTACATAAATACCTAGAAAAACCTCTGAAAGCTTAAATGTCAAATTTGTATTTGAAATCACCTCTAACGAGGTGGGATGAGAGGATGAATGAGTAAGTGGTATGTGTATTAGCCTGGGGAAAGAATTTGATGGGGTAGGATACAAAAGATTTAGTCTTATTTGTAAAGCCTGATTTTATTTTCAGGAAAATTATTCATGTGTTATTTGTTGAATGAGTCTGATTAGGGATCAGATTTTTTTTTTTTTTTTGAGTTGTAGTCTCACTCTGCCTCCCAGGCTGGAGTGTAGTGGCATGATCATGGCTACCACAACCTCAATCTACTGGGCTCAGGCAATCCTTCTGCCTCAGACTCCTGAGTAGCTAGGACTACAGTCATGTGCCACCATACCTGGCTATTTTTTTTTTAATTGTAGACATAAAATCTCGCCATGTTGCCCAGGCTGGTCTCGAATTCCTGGGCTCAGGCAATCCTCTCACCTCCACCTCCCAAAGTGCTGGGATTACAGGTGTGAGCCACCATACCTGGCCAGGATCAGATTCTTATTCCTCTGAATGTGTTGGCCTTTACACAGATAGTAGATTTGCTAATCTAATCTATACTGGCCAGATATTCAGGGAATGGGCTGTGTAGACATATTTGCTCACCAAACATTGCACAAAAAAGATTTATGACCTCTGCCTCCCTTCCAGCCCATAGTACTCACCAGACACCAAAATCTTAAGGAATAAAAAGGGTCTGCCATTCCTGGGCTGTCGATTAATGGTAATGGTAACCACTCTTAACTAGGCAGGTTCCTAGCAGCTTGCTCAGTGAAACTGTGTGTATGTCTGCTGGAAAGTCTTTTGTTTATGTAAGACTGGAAAAATTATGCTCTAGGTTAGGTTTCAGGGTTAGGTTTTAACCTCTAGTCTCTCAAATCTTTTCTGTGTCCTTCCTTGAGCTATCCACTTTCTGAGCTCTTCTGTGCAATACCAAGAAAAGGGGAATGAAACTCCTCTTCATTTTGGCAAGGAAAAATTGAAAACACAACCAGAACAACTCTTTATGTGAATCCCTCCTAGTTAGAGATTTATGTATTTTGCTACTTAAAAATTCCTGCCGGGTATGGTGGCTCACTCCTGTAATCACAGCACTTTGGGAGTTAGAGATTCGAGGATTGCCTGAGCCCAGGAGTTCCAGACCAGCCTGGGCAAAATGGCAAGACCTTACTACAACATTAAATCAAATAATTAGCAGGGCATGGTGATGCGCACCTATAGTTTCAGCTACTTGGAAGGGTGAAGTGGAAGGATCACCTGAGCCCAGAGGTAGAGGCTGTGGTGGTTGTAAGCGTGCCACTGCACTCCAGCCTGGGTGACAGAGTGATACTCTG